>NW_021604665.1:5230949-5286930 GCF_004785775.1 Grammomys surdaster | reverse complement strand
CTCTCTCTCTCTCTCTCTCTCTCTCTCTCTCTCTCTCTCTCTCTCTCTCTCTCTCTTTCTCTCTGTGTGTGTGTGTGTGTGTGTGTTTTCCCTTCCCTCTCTCTGTCTCCTCTTTCTTCATCTCTGTCTCTTTCTGTTACTGGCACTGCCCCGTCTGTCCCCTCCCTCCCCCTCCCCCACTCTCATTTTCACACAGGGGTCTCACCAGGTAGCCTACCTAGGCTAGCTTTGACTTCTTGAATTCTCAATCCTTCTTTCTCAGCTTTGTGGATAAGATCTTAGCAGTCGCTTACAAACTCTACTGAAGTTGTACACAGCGGTAGTCACAGGAAGTAAGAAGCAAAGCAGCAATCTGAAATAGCAGTTGCTATGGACTGGCATCAACAATAACAAAACACTGTCACTGAGCACAGGTAAGGATGGATAAAAGGACCCAAACTGCTCAAGATCCTTAAGTCCTTTCAGAAGCTCAGAAAAGGATTTCAATGTCTCTATTAACCTGTGGTTGGGCTTCAACAACGAAACACAGTGAATGGACATAGCCGCTGGCTTTGGAGATCAAGGCTCAGCAATAAGGATGTTTGAAATAGCTGACCTTGAGTTCAAAGACAGCAAGAAAGACATTAAGACCACTGGGAACAACTGAGGGGTGGGTGAAGAGAGGGCTCAAGGTGCTTAGAACCAGGTGACAGTACAGACAGTGCATATATGGGTAGAACAGGCAATGTTTAAAGACAGAGCTGACATCTATTGGTTCTGTTTCTTACAGATAGAGTGGGACAACTTTACAGAGCTGCCCCTATTCTTGTTGAATTCTGCAGCTGACTAGTCAGCTGACTAGCTGACAGATGTCACATGTTTTGAAGTTACTGACTGTTCCTTTAACACCACAGCTGCCATTTTGCATTTACAGTGGAGTCCTATTGGTGGAGAATGCCAGTCAATGGCTCTCCTTCCAAGCAATGTGTGAAGAATTCATTTCTCATTTCAGTCCTTCTAATTAAGACGTTCTTTACCAAGCAGGTCCCAAGGACTAAGTTCCAGGGTGCCAATGCAAGAGGTCATAGAAAGCCACTTGTGTTTCCATCAACACAGAGTAATTACATGGAGGTCTGTGGGGAATGGTGCCCTTGCAGTTAACTGTCATTTGAATTATGATATTGGTGATCAATATCCCAGGAATAATGAGTATAATGCCTGACAAATAGTTCCTTAAAAATTATCTAGCACAAACTTGGCATATTGCTGTTTGTCAAATTATTCCTATGCCAGATGCTTACACAAAGTCTGTTGCCCATTGCCAAATGGCTTTGTTGCATATTTCCTCATTAGATGGAATTGACATTCTTCACAAACACTCGATCAAATGGAGTTAGCGACCATGAGATTCATCTTTGCATTCTGCACCTACCATGTCTGTTGCCACTCCACACCCCACTCACCTGCTGGTTCAGGCTCATCCTTCTCCTGTGGATATGGAAGGCGCTGGAGTTGCCAAGAACAGAGCTACAGTTTGCATTTTGATCAGAGAAAGAGAGCGACTGTGTGGCACCAAGAGGAGTTGCCTTTCTAATGTGCACCCTTCCTGTCATTTCTGAAACATGCTGCATTTTCAGATTGCACACATTCTCCCATCCTAATGTAGAGCCTGTCAATCCCCAGCACAAATTGCAGAAGGGCAAAGGACTCTGCAATGGCTCCTTTGTCAAGACAGAGTGTTTGGGACACTACATCTGACCCACTCAAACCCCATCATTCTTCAAAGAACTCAAAAGCCTTGAGTCTGCTGGTGCTCAAGGTCAGCAAATGCTCTTGTCTCGAGAGATTAATCCATTTCTCTCCCAGTCTTAGTGAAATAAAGCATTGCCATAGCAGCCAGAGGTAAAAAACGAACAGCCAGATATGTGTACTGTTTCAGATGAAAATATATCATCATTCAAACAAGGAATATGTGAGCTCATGATTGACAGCTACAGTATTCAACATTTACAATTCCCTCTTCAGGGATACTCAGCATCGATTGAAACAGAATGCAGTGTTTAGGAACTACTCAGGGGTACTTTCAATAAAATGCTTCAAATAATGATTGTCCGAAGCTTGCTAGACACTTTGTAAATGTCAGAAACACATTAAATATGTTAAATGAGCATGTCTAATACCCAGAAAACAACACGAGTGACTTACAATCAATTTCACACATGCCTGGGAATGTCTCCCTGATGCAAGACAAAAAGGTCCTCTTTGACCACAACATGCTGACCCCAAGTTTTGGTCCTGGCACAGCATTCATGGATCTGCTCAACATAAACTGTGGGACACTTTCTTGGTGTTAAGTAGGTATGTTTGGGGGCTAAATAAGAGTTTCAAGTTTAAAATGCCTTTTATGGTTGAGAAAGGACTAGAGAAGGCGTCATGCTTCATTAACAGTAGATAAAAAGAGGTAACTGCACACCTTAAAGTTAAAAGGCTTCTGGCAATATCCTTACATCCCTCGAGGACCTTCAGACCTTCATCATTCCTGGCCCCTTCATCTCACTCATACGTCCTCTTGTGCATTCTGGGAAGGAACCACCAGATCACCTATCACTCAGATGCCTTCTCTGTTAACACTATGTATGTCTAAGAAAATCTTGATTAGTAAAATTCCACTGAGCCTGTCTTATTACCATAAAACATATTATTCCTAAGCTTAGGCCACCAGTGGTCCTATTATATCTGCAAAGTTTTTAAATATTTGTTTTTTATTTATTTTATGTGTATGAGTGTTTTTCCTGTATGTATAGGAATACAATACATGCATTAAAGTACTTGGGTCCTCTGTAACTGAGTTTACTTTATATATATATATATATATATATATATATATATATATATATATGCTATTGTTCATATGTGTATATCTGCATATGTCTTTAGGGTTGACAACTTGAGACTGGACAACCAAAAGACTAACCCTCTTTTTTTTCAGTAGCCAATGATTATTTGTAAGTCTTCATTTTGTCTTCTGTGCTCTTATAATCTTTCTGTTCTTTCTTCCTTGATGATACCTGAGCTTTACCCGTAGGCTCTGGATTTGGACTGTAAATGTATCTACTGGGGCTGGGAACCCCATAGTCAGTTGTTCTCAGCAGTATGAACAGCTGTGGTTTCCTGGAATGGTCCCTGTCTGCTACAGAAAGAGGCTTCTATGTTGAGGGGTGAGAGTTACACTTTTCAAATTGGATCTGGGCACAGGATGAATGCTCCATACAAAGGCTCGTGGTTGGATGTGATGCAAGTGGACTAAAGTAGGTCAAGCTGGCCAGACTGGACTGGCACACAGGGTATGCAACTGACACTAAGTTTAGGGGTTGGGACAGATGCAGACAGGACTGACCACACTGGTCTGCAACCAGACTGGTTTTTTAAAGGAGCTAAAATATATAGGGCTTAGGATTGTGCCTAGAATATTGGAAGGGTTACATGATCATTATTATTTTCTGGCATTGTCCTACAGCTCCATTGAAAGTAATCAATGCCAACGAGGGAATTCAAACTTCCAAATAGTGAGCCTCACATTCTCCATCACTTAACCACACTTGATCTTCTTAGAAATCCACTTATTTGTCTTTTACACTACCTACATGTCTGGATTCACTTCACTCTTATTTGGTTACTCTTTTTTTTTTCAGTTCCATTTTCTTGGATTAGTGTGCTGCTGTCTAGGCATCTGCCTATGAGAGTTTATAAACCTCATGCCCGGTGAGAGATGGGATTCATTTCCAAGACCTTACCTACCAACTTAATCCCAAACCTTTAACCCAAACATGTCTGGTGGTTTGAGATCCACATCCTTAACTTTCTGTTTAACATTGATAACTACAATTATCCTGAGTTTACTTCCAGTTTCACATGCTCTCCCAAAGGGCAGCATCTTCCTCACTACAAATCTGTCTTTTCTTCCTTAATCCCCATGGTAGCAGCCTCCAAGAACAAACTAGGAAGCAGGGGACACCTCCTGACTCTCTTAGCCTCAATGCAAAAGAAACATGAGTAGATAGAGTTCTTATCAGCAAGAAAGTAAATATGGTGTTTTCTATTTTTCTAAAAACACGTAGAACTTTTGGGATTTCATTTTCCCACCTTTGGCCTAATTTTGTGTACTAAGAATAGTTATATACTATACCAAAAATGTTCTATAACTCTGATAATAAATGGTTATAACAGTGGGGCTCTGTGTTGGTAAAGAAATAGAAAATAAAAGAATCCTGGTCTCTAGGAAACTATGTACGAAATCAGACATCATTACTTAGCTATAGCCAGTGGATGGCCTCTTTCATAAAGATTCAGTTATTAGTTTTCCTAGAGGGGGAGAAATCTCCTGATGACTTAGATATGAGAAGAGTAATTGAGATTTAATATTGTTGCCAAATATACATGTAAGCAAGATTTTTTCCACAAGTTCAATTTTTGATTCTATTATAAAATATAAATGATAAACATCTAAAGGCTGTATTCAAAAACATGTGTCTCTCTCCCACAAAATATTGTTCAATATTCTAGACATGAATGGTGAGATATTTCAGATTCTGTCCACTCCATCTCCCTTCTATTGTCATAATGAAACAAAATAATCACCTCTGATTCTTCTCTAGCACTTGGTCTTCTAGGAAAAATGGAGTGCCATTTCATATATGCCTAAGCCCACAGCTTACTTCTGTATTATCTTTATAATATTCTTATAGTTGGAACATCAATACCTCTTTCTTTCCTAACTATCTTGTGGCTTTGTGGTTCATCCCCTACAAGAACTCACTCTTCCCTCTCGCCATTTCTGTTCTTTCTTTAATAATGGAGATGGACTGTTGTTTTCTCATAGTAAATTTGACTTCCTTGCAAGTAAAGGTCTATCTTTCTTGTGTTTGTACCCTAGCATGAAAGACATTCTAGAGTGGACACACATTGAGCAGCTGAGAAACAAGAGTGTGCTTTAAACATCTTGATTAAAGTGAAGTAGCAGGTATCTTGTCTCATGACATGTGACTATTTACCTAATCATCTTCAAGTTCTCTAAGGACGAAGAAGAGCTTGCAGATTATCCTGGGTGGTTTCATTCAGGCTATGTAAATACAAAGCTGCTGTGACTTCTATTTTTACTTCACTACCTAACTTTCCTTTGGCAACATAGAAGCCATGTTTAGTGTGCTCTAGTTCTTTTGCAGGTAAAATATAATGCATTTCTTTTCATTAGCTGCCAACTCTAACTTAGCACCCTCCTTCAGATTATGTTAGACAGCCTCAAAACACCAGATTCCATGGTAGCTATAGTTAGCCCATGCAGAAACCACAGATGTTTTCATAGAATCCCACAAACCAGGTGGATTCACTGAATTATTGTTGATGTTCTTCATTATTTATAAGCTACCACTGCTGTGAGACTCAAGGGTAGAATTAGCTAGTTACTTCGTGAAGATGGCATATATTGATCACACTTACAAATAAATATCTTAAATGTTTTGAGAACTGGATTTCAATATTGTCTTAGTTGTCCTGTGTACTCCTTGAACCTTTAAGAAGAATGGTCCTGGGAAGGAATTTGGGGCCTTATGTTACTTGATTTGGGCTTTAAGACACAAAGCAGATGAAGAAGCTTGGAGACTTGCTCCTTATTTGATTTCCTCCCCCAGGAGACCCATACAGTAGTGGAGATGTCTACTATGCACCCTCTGCTCTCCATTGAAGAGTGTCTCACCCCTGCCACATTTAGCAAAGGCTCTCCTGGTTCATCATTCTGTGGTACTTCTTAGTAACATGACATGGTACATTGGGTTAGACATTTAATCCAGGACCTTTGCTCTCCCCTTTGGCTTAAAAGATGGTTATGGGATGGACCAAGTCAATATACTTAAAGTGTGTAGAGTTCTAGCTGGCAAGTCATGTTGTCTACGCCCATTCTTGTGATTATTACCTGCAGTGCTTATCATTCTAAGGCAGAATCTACACCACACAGCATTACAACCATTAACAAATGCCTAGAGTCAGCTAAGTGGTAGAAATTATCGAAGAGTAAATTATTGGCATTATTCAATTCATGGGCCTGGGAATACTTCTCTATGATTCTAAGTTATACTCCTCTATGGAAACTTGGCAAATCTTTTAAAACTTTGCAGCCATTGTCTATATTTGTCTACATCTTGTCTACATTTCTGAAACAAACGTTTGGCTCATCAATTGTCATACATAAATTAGAGTGTTAGAAGCAGTGTTTATAGCTAAGGGGGCACGTGTATTTTTTTTTACAAAAGGCTGGAACTAGTGACATGTCTACAAATTATGGGAGAGGGACTTGACTGACAGTGGGCAGAGGGAAGCAGTCACCTTCCGGTGTTTTACCTCATGTTGTCAATCACCTGGTAGAATGGTCTTCAGCAAGTTCTTTAACACTCAAAATATCAGAGTCTCTTACCATAGAGCAGAATGGTACCCACTAATCTCACAACTGTGCTGTAATCAATGTTGGAGCTGAGGAAAGTAAATGCTGCAATTAACACAATCATCCAACTGGTTACCTTGCTTTGAATCACCTTTTAACTATGTTGTACCATCCTAGTGCCATACACATCCTTTTAACATTTCTTCTAGCGACAGAAAATGATGCAGCACATGAGAGAAAATCTGATTCTTCAACCTTTGCTGTCACACAGACACAGAATGCTGCAGACAAATCATTGATGCCCCTGTGCTAAATCTTTGTTACAAAGCTAAAAAGCCACCAGAGTGATATGGAGCTCTCCCTGCTGACTGCTTCATTCCACTCCAGACAACCTCATTAAGGAACAATTGTATTCAGATTATTGGGTTCTGTGTAACAGACACATGATTCTACTTATTGTACTTCAGATGCAAATGAGCATGTGTGTCTAATTAACAGGACATGACAGTGAACCATTCATCACACTGATGGAGAGTGCCTCTGCCACCTCAGAGGGAGAGGTTAGCCACTGTTTCTTTCCCAGGAGGAATTGGGTTGCCATGAAAGCTGACTGTGTGATTCTGTTTTGGACATAAGTTTTCTATCTGTATCGTAGACATAGGGTACTGAAGTGTGTAATTCAATCCCCTTTCATTTTCAGACTTTAGTGACAGGCATATATAAATGATTTGTCTTTATAATTAAATGTGCCCCTTATGGGTTTGTAGAGGATCCCCAATTCAAGACAATAAAGGACCTATACAGGAGTGTCAGAGGAGAGGAGAGAGGCTGGGCCTTTTTTTCTTTTCACCCACATTTCTTTTGTCTGGCCAGAATTTTTCTATAAACATTTTTCTACAGAAGCAAACATTTTTGGCCTTCCAGGCTTATGACCTTCACTTTAACTATTTGTTTGTTTGTTTGTTTGTTTGTGTGTGTGTTTGTATGTGTGTGTGATTTAGTGCAAAAGAAGTCATAGAAAATGAATTAATGAATGAGTGTAGCTGGATAATAATAAAACTTTATGTAAAAACAATCAGTAGAACAATTGAGTGTGTATATATAGGGACCTGCCTAAAAGGTGTTCCCACTGCTTACTTCACTGAAGGTCACTGAATTTCCCATGGGGTACTTGAACTGTCTGCATGTATTTCATGTTTGTGTGGTTTGCTGGTAGGAGTACCAAAGAGTTATAGATGCCAGGGGTTTCTTTTCTCTTGCAATCTCGGGTATAGCTTCCCAATTCCTGTATGAGGTATGTTTTAAAAAACTTTCTAGGAAATCATGATGCATAAAATTTTGAAGGTCATTCTGTTGGGTCAAGGGACCATGAGTATGATCCAAACAGAGAAGAACTTGCTTTTACTCAATTGACAGAAAGATCCCATTTCAGATGCTACTGTGGCTAGTATTAGTTTCAATGAATATAAGAGCATCAGCATGTATGCATTTTCTCTATATAAAGTATCCATGAAGAATTCCTCAGAGAAAATAGTTTGCTCTTACTTCGTGGCATGGAGCACTTGTTCATTTATTGACTGAGACAGTTGCCTCACAAAGGAAATCTTTCCTCAGTGCTAACTTCTAGAAGGATGCACAGCTTCATAGCTGTGCATGTCTGGATCACAGAGTTCAGGATCAGAAGATTTCCCCCCAACTGGATTGAAACATTTAATATTCTCAAAAATGCAACACTAAAATGGCATAAATAGAAAAGGCACTATGAAACCTGTTAAGCAGATGTTACAGTCAGATACAGATGTTAAGTCAGCTAGTGACTCTCCAAGTATATGGCTTAAAATTTATGAAATGCCTCAGAGGTTCAGCTCTGCAAGTCTTGGGTATAGTATCCTTGGGTTATAACAAGAACTAAATATATATATATATATATATATATATATATATATATATATATATATATATATGCGCCGTTAACAAACTCAGCCATCAAGTTAATGGAAGAGCTAAGAGTCCTGGCTTTTTATTTGCATGTACATATTCCTGAAAATATTCTTGAGAAGCTACAGTACAATAGTCACCTCTGCCCCACAGATGCACTCTCTTCCATGATCTACTGTTGTCATGGAAAGCACAGCCAAAGACTCAATTTCCCAGACTTCCCCAGACTAGGTAAAGTCACTTGACTGTTATCAGGCAATAATATTATGTAAATGCAAATAACAAATGTCACAGAAAGATAAGGATGAGAAAACCACCAAAAGGCAGAATTAGTATCATAGAGGCATGACAGCCCAGAGCATGCCTTTCAGCAACCAGGGTGGGTAACAGCGCAATGACCACTGGGTAGGATTACAAATCCTTAGAGAATGGCAGTCTTTCCCTTTCTTCTCCCTCTGAAGGTGGTCTTTCATGTGTTTGATTTTTTTCATTGTAATTATCCTTTTCTGCTCATATGAATTTGATGTGTGGGGATTGGGTAAGAACATACCCCCAGGCTTCAGTTATTAAGGCATCCCAGTTACGAGGAAGTCTCACTCTACATCTGACTCTTAACCCTGGACATCTTAGACAGGGAGCTTTTGAGCAACTAAACACTAAGCTTTTGGGTTGCCTCTTTGTAAGGACATGGAGACTATGTTCTGTATGGGAGAAGAGTTGATATAGATGTTGGTGGCTGGAAAGGAAAGCTGTAGAAAAGACAAACAGTGCTGCCCAGAGTAGAATGCTCTCACTTCATAATAGAGAGCAACACATACACACACACACACACACACACACACACACACACACACACACACACTACACACACCACATCATCACCACAACAACAACTCAAAAAAATCTGTCTTATTTTTAATGTCTTTTGAAATGAGGTAGGACTTTTCAGCAATGAAATGTGGACTGGTCGAGATGGGAAATGTCCACCACAGCCTCAGGCATTAGAGGTGTGGTTCGTACCAGGTAGTGATTTGGGAAAGTAACGGACAATCTAAGTGGTCACTTTGGGCATGCTTTAGGAAGATGCATTGCACTAGAGTCCTGGGCAGTGATGAGAGTAACGCTGTTCACAGGGTGTGATGGTTAATACTAATTGTCAGAATGACTGGATCTAGAATCACCCTGGAGACAAACCTCTTGGGTTGTCTCAGAGAGAGTTTCTAGATTGTGCTAATAAAAGTAGGAAGATGTAGCCTGAGTGCAGATGGTATTCTGCCATGGGTACCATCCCAAACTGAATAAAAAAGAAAACATGAACTCAGCTATAGGGCTTGTTTCTCCCTGAGCCTCCTGACTCTGGGTGCAGTGGGACCAGCCGCCTCAAACTCCACAGCCACCATGGTTTACCTGCCATAAGTAACTGTATCCTCATATCTTTATTATTCCTAAGTTGTTTTTGTCATAGCAACTTGAAATCTAACTGATACGTTCAGCATGCTCTTTTCTCAAACCCAGAACTATAGTTTTGTCTAGTACTCTGCCAGGAACAGCTGTTCCTTTCTCTATCAGCTGTCTTGGTTAATCGTGGAATGCTCTCACTGTTGCAATAACTCTTATTTTCCACTCACCCCTGCCTATTGGCAGGCTTTAGCATGGAATCTGCGTGCTGTAGGTTTACACAGGCTCCTACAGCCTCCTCTAGGTGTGTTAGCTTCCCTCAGACTTCCAGCAGAGATCAGGGCTCCTGTTCCTCTGCACCTTGGTTTCTTACTTATCTAGAATGGATTTCTTTTTACTTTGTAAGGGATTTCTAATCTATTTGAAGTATTTTTGAAAGAAGAATGAAAGGAAGAAGTACAATTTGTAACATCACGTGTGGTTTCCTAATAAAGTTTGCAGAGACCCTGACAACAAACTAGAAGCTGACTCTATCTACCAAGAGGATGCAAGGCATCCCAGAGAGGCATCCCTGTGCCACTGAGTACCAAGACTTAGTGATACCACTGTTTACTCTCTCAGTTTTAAAGCTCTTTGATGATTTAATTTCACGTTTTCACATAGACATCTGTCGGTTCCACATTTGGGTTGAATTTATTTCAGAGCCCAAATTTTGGAATAAACTCTGAGTAGTCCACTCATTTAATTCAGTTTTGTATAATACACATCTGGCTTGCCTCACCTGCTTGGGGACCGTGTTATTAGATGACCAATTAATGAACATTTGCTGAAATTTAAGTATGAGCCTGGAGCTCAAGAAAGCAATTTGGTCCCAACATGCCTTTGTAAATTTTTTCTCTATTACTCCCCTAGGCTCCAGCCAAACTGATTTGTGTCCTTGGAATGGGCTCTGTGATTCTTGTCCTTCTGTCCTGATTCTGCTGTCACCTTCATCTAGGGTAAGGACAACAGCTACATCTGTGAAGCACAGGGCAGGAATTTGTCAACTACCATATGTGTTGTTATTTAATCCTTACCCTGATCACATTGCACAGGCAGTATTATTACTCCCAGTTTAGAAATGAGACGATTCGGGCTGAAGCTGGATTTATTATTTATCCTATATTCTGAAAATACTGTAGTTTTCACACAAAGTTTTAATGTACATCTCTCACTGGCCTGCAGGTCTTACCATGCAGGTCAGGCTGGCCTCAAACTCAGAGGTTCACCTGTTTCGGCCCCCTTGTGCTGGGATTGAAGGCATGGGCCACCAGGCCAGGGGAAGCGTTCTTTTATATTACTTTTAATGTTTTGTGAAATATTTACAGATGGAAACTTTAAAAAAATAAGGTAATTCTGCTTCTAGAAAGGATGAGGGCCCAGCCACGTTTCTATTTTCCCCAGCTCTCTGCACCTTCAGTTATTTCCTGTTAGTGCCATCGAAAAGTATTTAAAAGTGTTCAGACCCCATGTTGGCCCAATTAATCCTCATAAAAAAGGCACTCTTTAGAAACCTAGCTCTACGGGTGAGGACCATATGCCAGTGTGGGATAGTGATTATAAACAAAGAATACCTAGGTGTGAGAAGAAGACAGGGATGATTTAAGGACGCTCCTGAGGGGATTCTAATGTGTAGAGAGTCAACGTGCACCTCAGTTCCCAAAGTGGGATGCGCTTTCTCTGCCTGGTTAAGACATTACCCCAGACCTCAGCTCCCTCCTTACCATAGTGATCTCTGACCCAACACCAAAAGAGTTTTCACAGGACCTTTGGAATAGTCTCTGTCCCTCTCCCTCTGTCTTTCTGTCTCTCTGTCTCTGCCTCTCTGTGTCTCTGTCTCTCTGTCTCTCTGTGTCTCTGTCTGTGTCTCTGTCTGTCTCTCTGTCTGTGTCTCTGTCTGTCTCTCTGTCTCTCTTTCTCTGTCTCCCTGTCTCTGTCTCTCTGTCTCTCTCTGTCTCTGCCTCTCTGTGTCTCTCTGTGTCTCTGTCTCTCTCTGTCTCTGTCTCTCTGTCTCTCTCTCTCTGTCTCCCTGTCTCTGTCTCCCTGTCTCTCTCTCTCTGTCTGTCTGTCTCTCTCTCTGTCTCTGTCTCTCTGTCTCTCTCTGTCTCTGTCTCTCTGTCTCTCTCTCTGTCTCCCTGTCTCTGTCTCTCTCTCTGTCTCTCTCTCTGTCTCTGTCTCTCTGTCTGTCTCTGTCTGTCTGTCTGTCTCTCTCTCTCTATCTCTCTTTCTCTTTCTCTGTCTCCCTGTCTCTCTCTCTCTCTCTCTCTCTCTCTCTCTCTCTCTCTCTCTGTCTCTGTGTATTCATGTACATGCATAATAGCAAGCATTAGAAGAAATGAGAATCACAGGTGTTGTCCCTCGGGTGCCATTCACCATTTATTTGTTTCTTTGTGTTTTTTGAAGAGGGTCTCTTCATTTGGCATGGAGCATGCCCATTTGGCTAGGTTGCCTATCAATTGGGCCTCAGAACCCTGTGCATGTCTGCCTTTCCAATGCTGGGCTTACAAGCACATGTCATCATACTTAGTTTTTAATATGGGCTGGGGGGGGGATCAACCTCAAATGTTCTTACTTGCACAGACAATACTCTACCGTCTAAATCATTGTTCCAGCTCAGGAACCTTGGACTCTTACCCTAGACTTTGTGGGTATGTACAAGTCAGGGTTCACAGTCAGGCAGCTCAGTTGCTAGAATGTTCTCTGGGAGGTGCTTCCTTTCCCAGGATTATTGCTTTGATATTTTGTCAATAGAATTGAAATATAGCTGTTGGTTAGATGTCAGAACATGGACCCAAACTGACTGAAATTATTCTGTCAGTTCAGAGTTTTATGCTCTGTATTGGTTAAAAATCAAGGTATTTTTTGTTTGCATTAAAATGGATTTTTAAAGCATATGAGGACAAAGAAGGGCATGTATTACATGAAGTTCTTCAGCATAGTATAAAAAGACGGTAAAGTCTGGGGTCTGCTTAGGTCCTTTGGTTGAATCTAAGTGCATGTAGTTCCTTGTATTAGCTAAGAAAATGTTTCAACCATCTTCTGTTGTTTTCAATAAGACAATGGCTAGCAGAGGACATATTTATCTTTTAGTTTTTTATTTTCTGAAATTTCATGACAAGGTCTCACTATGTAGTTCAGGTTGACCTTAGACTCCTGGTCCCACTCTTTCAGCCTCCCAATTACTGTGGCAGATATGCTGTACCACACTTGTCAAAAATCTCCGTGATTTTTTTTTTATTCATGGTGCTGGGGATGGTTTTCAGGGTCTTACACATGCTAAATGTATAGGAGGATAAAATGCCTCCACAAGAATGGGCAAACCTGTGGTACATTTTCTTAATTATTGATTTATGGGAGAGAGTCCTTCCCATTGTGGCTGGTGGTCCTGGGTTCTATAAGAGAACAGAATGAGCAAGCCATGAGAAGCAAGTCAGTAAACAGCACCCCTCTACGGCCTCTGCATCAACTCCTGCCGTTAGCTTCCTGCCCTGCTTGAGTTCCGGCCCTCACTGCTTTTGATGCTGAACTGTTAGATGGAACTGTGAATGAAATACATCCTTTCCTCCACAAGTTGCTTTGCTCATGGTGTTTCATCACAGCAATTGTAACCCCAACTAAGATAATATTTTCATTGATTTACTAATGCAACATTGTTTTATTCCCTGATTACAGGTGAGAAGGACATGGTTCCAAGTGAATATCATGCACAGAGTGCTATTCTAGAATAGAATATCCAGGCCTCTGTGCTTTAGGTTGCAGGCTTCTCATGTGGCACTAAAAGTTCCCATTTGTCTCTATGGGAATAAATGCAACCTTCTTATCCTATGTGGGTGTTACGTTCCAATTGCTGAGGTTAAGGCCTGGTTCTACCATATAGTGGGTTTGTCATCTTGGGAAAGTTCCTTCTCATTTTGTACTCAGTTTTATCATCAGGAAGATGAAGGTAATAAGAATATGAAAAAGAGGCTAGGGGCCTGTGTGTAAACTACTTGCCTTGCAAGTGTGAGGACCTGAGTTTGCATCTCCAGAACCCATACAAAGTTGAGTACAGCAGCACACATCTGCAATCCCAGTACTTCCATTGTGAAATGGGATGAGAGGCAGAGGCAGATTCAGGAGCAACAACCGCCACCCCCCAAGAGAGCCATACACTGATTATATTCAGTAAACAATGTCAAAAAACATGGACAGAATGGGAGGACTGACCTGTGAGCTCCACACATATTGTAGCCTGCATTTGTATGTGCTCACACACATGAATAGGTACAAATAAAAGCACATGCAATATATCTTACACACAGAGTATGCATCTCATGCATTCCTGAAAATATTAATGTTATACTGTTAGTAATTTTGTCAGTGAGTAACTCACATATTCTTTGCTTAATAACTATCAGCTCCTGGAGTTATTACTACAAATTTCCTGTAAGCAATGCTAAGGATAGTGGAGAATTCCTATAGTATACAAAGTGTTTTCTTATGTCATTTCTCAAACACATGATGTTTGATGAGTTTAAATGGGAGAAGTTATGGCTTTTCCACCATTTCCCTGTTAATGTGCACACTTTTCTGAATTTCACCCACCAGTTGAGGAGCTGTGTCATAGCATCTGATGAAAAATGTTTTATGGAGGTTTGAGGGAGGTGTGTAGATACAGAGACTATGGTGTTGTCAATGCACATAGAAATGACTGTTACAGAAAGCCACAACTTGTCAAAATGCAGACACTAAATAACTGCGGATGTCCAGCCCCAGTTGATTTGTGTAGGATACAACTCCTACAGGTAAGGCTCAGGGGACATTGACAAAGGAAAGATGGAAAGATTTAAGAGCCATATGACCAGAATGTCTGGTGAGAGACCATGTTATCTATATAGGACAAGGAAGCTGCATCCAGAAAATCTCAGCAATATTGTTTTCTAAACAGAACCTTTATAGTGTCTGTGCCAGCTGACATACCAGTAGGGATAGAGAAATCTTAAAAGAAAAAGATATAGGCAATTAGTGACTACACAGAGAGAAAGAGAGAAACAAAGAAAGATGGAGAGAGGAAAGAGACAGAGAGGGAGATAGAGATAGAGATAGATAGATAGATAGAGAGAGAGAGATAGAGAGAGAGAGAGAGAGAGAGAGAGAGAGAGAATATCAGTCTTCTCCAGGGACAAGCTCCCAATACTAAGTGGTCAGTCCTAAATACATATGCACAGGAACAACATCGAATAGACCCAGCAGGTTATATTTATATATTTATATGTATGCATAATACAACAATAATAATTTAAGAAAAAAAGAAGAAAGTAAAGGAGGTCTTAGAAGTAGAGGAATGAGGATGGGGAAGGGAAAGGAGAATATGATAAGGGACTGATGACCACCTAAGTACATTATACACACATGAAATGTCATAATGAAACCCATTGGTTTGTACAATTGATAAATAGCAATAAAAAGCAAACAAACACACAAACAAAAAAGAAATGTATTAATTAGGAAAATGTACTAATTAGGGAAACAAGAAATGGGAAGATGAACTGGCATGGCCCTGGAGTTTGCTGCCATGTTGGATGACTCCTTGTGCTGACAACTCTCTGTAAAAAGAAGCTTCTTGCTAGTTAAAATATTACCTAAAATAGGAAGATGGACTTGAAAAGCAGCGACTGGAAATTCCATCCAAATGTCCTTTGATCTGTTTGATTTGGGAGTGGCTGTGAGAGTTATTTGTGTCAGGGTGAGGGGTTATAAGTGAAGAGCATGTGAGACAAGTGGGCAATAGCAGTCACCGAGACAATGACACGTGTCAAAGCTACTGATGTCAAAAAAGATGCTATCGTGTGCTTTGCTTTGGCATGCTATGAAACAATATTGCTGAAGTTTTGAAGTCCGTTGTCAAACACTACATAGGAATTTCTGTCTCAGCAAAGAATCCTTTATGCTGTCTCCTTAATCACAAAACCTCCTGGTGGGTTCACTATCCAATTTCTCTCTGCAGAAATTTCCCTCCTTTGTTGTCTTGATTAACACATCTCCCGTTTAAGAATCATATGAGGAAGTAGTGATGCCCTGCTTCTTATGTCACCCTTTAATGTGTGGCCCCATCTGTCTTTCCACCTGTTCTTGCATACAATCTCACAGTTCATTGGCTTTTAGCCATAATAGCTTTCTCTCAAGGTTTTGATCGAAATCAATGGATTTTGCCCATGCTGGTTTCTCTGTCTGTAGTGCTCACCATGCTACCTGCATCTGTATGGTACACCTCAGAACTCTTACCACAGAAGTCTACTAACTACCCAGTCTCCTCTAGTTTCCTTGCCATTCATCCTCTTTAGGGACTCACTGCTATTCTTTTAGATTGTACAGTTTCTATCCATTCACTTTAACACACATAGGTCAATGTCTGTCTTTCCTCTTAGATTATGTGCTACATGGAAACAAGGAATTCTTCCTTTAACACTATGTGTCAAGAATTTGGAAAAATTCTCAGCACACAGTCAATGCTTTCTAATAATTACTAGATAAATGGATGGATGGATGGATGGATGGATGGATGGATGGATGGATGACTCTAGTAAAAAAGATTTCTATTAAAGCAAAGTACAAGTCCCATATTAAGTTATAAGTGTTCTCCTAGGGAATACTTCTGTAGTTCTGTAGCCACAAGCTAGCTAGAAAGAAAGAGTCAAACAGGAGCAAGAAAGGGTACCAAAGAAACATTTTACATGGAGGGAATAATTAAATTCAAGGTAATTGGTTTATGAAATTTTCAAACTAAGACATTGAGAAAAATTAATGAATTTGAAAAACAGAAGGTTAAAAATGACATATATGTATTGGAAAAAAGTTTAAGAATGAGCCTGGTATGATTGAACAGTAGTGTTCTTTTAGGAGCTGAACATGAGAAGTGGGTAGGTACTCTTAATATTCTTAATAATAGTACATCTGACCCACTTCCTGACTAGTGCTTCCAGCATCTCTCCACGAGGGGTCTCAGATGAATTTCTACTATGTTCTGGAAGAAGCTATCAGGTTTCCCTTCCATAAGCAGTGTTCACCATATACACAGCTTTGAGAGAATTATAGGAAATAGAACATATAACACATGGGGTCTGGCACAAAGTGAGGACTCAGTACTGTGAGCTGACAGAGTTCATTGTACTTTTAGACTTCAAGTGAAGATGAAAATGCCAAAAAAGAAAAAAAAATCTCCAACCCAAAAGTGAAGTCCTCTTTCAAGTTGTTTGTCAGGATTGTCCAAGAGACTCTCAAAATATTATAGGTCCTTGCTTGTCCCAGACATGGATTGTAAGTCTTATTGCTGAATATATCATGCAGTTCAGACACAGAGCACAGAGGATCTGCTCTGAAAACAACTCCCTGAGGACTAGCCTTCATTATATCAGTATGTACTATCCAAACTTTCAAAGAAGGGATATAGCCAAGAGTCCTACCCATCAAAAGACCTTGGAATCATAGTGATCATTATTGGATGATAACCTTAAGGGTACAATAGTGGCATTCATATCTTGGTGGTAACCAATAGCTCTCTCACTGGACTTAAAATCCACTTAATACATGAAATTATGCCTACTATAATAGCTGGTTGCCTTGCCAACTACCCATGTCTAATGAAGTCATAGAACGTAGAGGAGAATCTGTAATCACCACTTTACTAAGCCAGCAAAATCCCTAACTATATTCTAAACATTTATTGTTATCCCCAACGATAAATGTAGTCCTTTTTTCTTATCCAGAAAACTTCTCTTTCCAATAGAGACCATCATATAAAATGATAACTTATTAAAATGCAGAGTTGTGGAGTCTTAACTACATCTTAATATATCTACAACACAACTCCTGCATCTAAGGCTCAGGGGTAATTTCAGAAGAGGGGGGGCAAAGATTGTAAGAGCCATAGGAACAGGAAGTTAGTTGAGAGATTGTATCTCCTAGGAGTATCAGAAGCTATATCAATGAAAATAAAGTCTCACCAACATGGCTATCTAAAGCAGAAAGCAGAAGAAACAGTCTTCCCCAGGGAAAAGCATACTAATTGTCTATCTAATATCATATGGTCAGCCCTGAAGATATATACATACAAGTGCCATTATGTAGATTGAAAAGTTTGTATTTATATATTTAGGAACACTCACATATACACAACAATAAAAGTGAAAGAAAAAAGTCGTGAATTTTAAAGAGAAGAGTAGGGGACATAGATCAGTTTGGAGAGAGGAAAGTAAAGGGTGAACTGATACAATTATATTAAAATCTCAAAATATTTAAAAAGTGTTTTAAAAAGTAACACAATGGGATTATTTTGGCTTACAGTTTCAAGTGGGGAGGTCATAGCAAGAGGAGTTTGAGGGAACTGACACATGAATGACATGTTCACAGTCAAGGTGCAGCAACAAATAATGAATGCAAGTACCTGATTTTTAACTCTTTTCCCCTTTCCTATACAATCCAGGATCTTAACCTAGGGAATGGCACCATCCACTGTGGGCAGGTCTTTCCATGTCAGTTAACCTAATTCTGATCATCTGCAACAAGCATGCACAAAAGGTCCATCTCATAGGTAAATCCAAACCTCATTAAGTTGACAATTGAGATTAACCATCACTCTCTCTGGCAAGGGAAACAGGGCACATGAGGGCTAATGAGAGTATTCTATTCATGCTTTTTGTTTGCTTGTTTGGTTGGTTGGTTTTGGTAGGAGGAGATCTCAAACCCATTGAGAGGGCCAGAAGAAGGTGCAGAAGATTTCCTCTCTGACTCCTTTGTACCTCTTCAAGCCCAGATCCCTCATCTCATTTTCTAAAGATAATATATGTGGGATAGAAAGGCTAGGAGGTTTTGAGGTGCTAGTGGATATGACTCCTGGTGGAGAAGTAATGTGCAATATACTATCTGCTGTTGACAAGTGGTTCTCACTAGAAGTCAAGGGAGAGGACACAGGGTGTGGACCTAATAAATATGAGTTCTTGTAGCAGAAGTTTACAGAGCTGGTCCTATAGGTGAGGGTAAATAATCTGCCATTGCAGGCAGGGAACCAGGGTTCACATTCCTATCAGTGAGGCTATCTTGCCTATCTGGCTCAGCTCACAGAAGCCTGAAGGGTATCAGGGAAGACAATAAAACTCACATTTTCCAATCTTATATCTAAATAGCTTCTGAATGCAGATATTTCTGGCCTCTGCTGTCTGGTTAGCATGTATTGCAACTCCTTGTTACAGTGATAAAGGAATTTTACATGAAGCACTTAAGGTTACAGCTTCGCTTACAGTTCACGGGGATGTGGCCCTTTGTAGTTGGGAAGTCTTGGGGTGGGGCAGGAAAGTGAGGCAGTAACCTTCCATCTGTAGTTGAGAAGCAGCCAGTAATAGATGCTGGTTTGCCTTCTTTTTATGTGGTCTTGGATCATAGCCGGTGAAATGACATTGCTTATATTACAGGTGGGTTTTCCTACATTCACTAGCCTAGTCTAGATACTCCCTCTCAGGTAAGTTTAGAGGCTTGTCTCTTTGATGTCAAATTGGCAATCATCATTAAGCATCACAGTTGGCAATTCATGCCCCCTTTTTTTTTGGTTAGGGGTAAGTTTTCCAGAGATTTAAGGAACCTTAGAAGATGAAGGAAAGTATTAATTTTTTAAAGTAGTATTCATCTGTGTGAATTTATATGTGGGTGTCAGAAGGGGGCCAGCTGTACTGCTGTGTCCTTAGTTGACATTATCAGAAGGTATCACATAGAAATATACTACTATCCCCAGCAGTGTCCAGCAGTGCTGCAGAGGACAGGGGCATAGACTTTCCCAGAAGTGTGAAATAATTCACAAGGCTTGCTTCTTATTCATACAGAGAACATTAATAACACAAGACCCTGAATCTCTGCCTTCTCAAGGCTGGAGTCCAGCTATAGGAAGGAGAAGCTGGTTCCTTAGTTTGAAGGCAGCATCCCCTCCCTCTCTGTGGGAAAGGAAAAGAATTGATTAAAAATGAACTTGTATCCAAGAACAACAAGTCTATGAAAACACCTGGGCTCTTTAGAGATAGATGATAACCAATGACATGGAAGCTGCTCTGGGGAAAATACCTTCATTTATGAGAATGAAATTATGTGTCACCAAATTTATAGCAGGTAGGCAACTGACAGGGATTAGGGATATATCATATCATGATCTGTCTCTCTCACACACATGAACACACACACACACACACACATATACATATATATATATATATATATATATATATATATATATATATGCACACATCATGCACATGCACACATGCCTATATATACTATATATAAACAACTGCATGTGTGCAAACCTTATACTTCAGGACATATGTTTTGTGACTGCTATGTTTGAACTTGTATGTATGCATCAAGTGTAATTTCATGTATAGCTTTCCCACAGAAATGACACCAAGTTTTCTGGTTTCTTGGCTGCTGTCTAGATCCATGGGTCCAACATGTGTGAAAATGCAAGGATTTAAATGCCCAAGAACTGTTGCTAAGTAAAAGTAAGCACAACAGCTATAACACATTCCATTTCTATTATGTTCTCCAAACATCCAGCCTCATTACAAATTTTCCTATTTATCATCCTCCCTTTTGGTGAGCCACACAGAGAAGAGTGGCTAACTAATTGAGTTTGTAAGCCGTTTGTCATTGAGTATGATTTAAATGTAATTTTTCTCTCCTCCCTCTTTAAGTCTGAATATTACCAAACTTTTCATCCCTGCCTACTTGATGGATGACACTGCATCTCAGTGTTTAATTTACATTTCTCTAAATGAGTAATGTCCAGTAATGTTTTTATGCTTGGCAGTCATTTCTATTTCTCTTCCAGTGACTTACTTGAGGAATATTCCCCTGCTATTATATAACATTATAGGGATGGATCGTCATTCTATTGAAATGATAACATTTGATTTATAAAGTTTTATATATGTGCATCAAAAGCCTGTGTGTGCCTAATTATTTTCTGTAAAGATGTACAGGAATGTAATAACAGTTACTTCTGGCAACTACATTGTAATAGGGAATGGGGCAAAGAGAAATACTTTTATTTTTACTCTTCCTTTGCTGTACCTATATACATAAGTTTCTTTTGATAGTTCTCATTGGCAAATAATTATATGTTACATGGGGTACAGTGTAAGGTTTTGATATGTTTGTTCTATAAAGTCTACATATACATACTTCTGTATGTATCATGTTGGCTGTTACTTTACATTAAAAAGTAAATTATGAAATAATTTGCTTATTAGCAGAGGAATAATAGAAAAGCGACTATGTAAGTCATATGCCACTCATTTTATGGTCTTTATGGATTATGCATCAGTAACGTCAGTGTGCTAGAGACATAAGTGCCTATAAGAAAGAATGGAGGCTGAGGGAAGATGCGGTGTTACATCCAAATACAATTCCAAACTTATGGTTCTTTGCTGGCCTAAAGACTGGTGTGTGGATGGTTCTTTTGTCCAGCAGTAACTCCTTGTACAAACTGGGAGAGGAGAATAGGAAGAACATACAGAATAGAACAGTGGCATCTAATCTGAGAGCACTATGAAAAGGAACAGATACAGAGACTGGCCTTTAATTGAGAGATGTAAAAATTCCTCCAGGCTTGTGATTATCTCTTTCCACTTCTCTTATGGATGCTGCTCCTGGGAAGGTTTTGTTCTGAAGTTGGGGAGCCAATGCTGTGTCAAAGAAAACTTGCATTTGATTTAGAAGCTACATCTGCAACTACCCAATTTTACCCATTTCGTGATGCCACCCAAGACTCTCTTCTAATGGAGCAGTGGGGTCTCCTTTCAGAAATGACAGCTCTCCTTTCTGTAGAGTCATTTGAATTTGGTGGTTCTGCCTACTAAGCAAGCTGGAGTTGCCCTTCTAAAAGCAAGAGAGTGGTCAGAAAAAAAAAGATGGAGAAGGGCATCTGTAACCTATCATATCAGCTCCCTTGCATGGTGCTTCATTCAGTGGATGACAAGCAACAGTGAAGAATCTCAAATAGGTCAGTCATTATTTCATCACTAAAATATTTAACATTGTAAATAAAAGCAAGCAATTTTTTTCATGTTATCTTTTGAAAAGTCTCTAGATGATTTGCACACTGCACCTGAACCTGACATGTTCGTGAGATATTGGAAATATCAGTACTGGAATCAGCTATGCACTGTTTGGCTAGCTGGTCCAATGAAGAACTCTGAGCTACAGGCACAGGAAAATAAACACCAAACTCTAGCATCTATAAAATCATGGTCTTATGGATACATGATGGAGCACATGGGTCTATGTGAATGCTTGCAACAGGACAAAAGTTTATCATATAAATCATTTGACTTATACTGCAACTTTAACAAGCTACTTGCCTGGAGAACTTTTAATACAATATCATGGTTTGACAGGCTACCATGGCGTTATTTAATGTCAAATTGTGGGGTGTGTGCGTGTGTGTGTGTGTGTGTGTATAAAACTTTATTTTGTGGAAAATTTTTCTAAATTTAAAATATATCTCCATTCTCAGGGTTTTCCCCTACCGTGTTGTGTTTTGGGATTAAGATGATATATGTCAAGTGTGTCAAGAAAATTCTATCATATCTTTCACTCAGAATCAATTTCCATAAACCATTTGTAAGAGTTCTGGTTCTGAATATCATATAGCACAACTGTATGGGACTGTACAAGTACAAATATAAATCTGTCAAGTAAAATAGTTTGAGACAGGAATTTAATATGCAGCCTAAGTCAACCTCAAAATTTTGATCATCTTACTTCAGCCTCCTGAGTTCTATGATTAAGAACATATAATATCATGTTTGTTAAACTTTTCTTTAATTGTTATAAACTGTTGTTTTCATACCCACACATAAGTGTGGTCTTCGCTCATCAAGAAAACTCTTTACAACAGACAAGGGACCACTATAGAAAAACCACAACAAGCCAAAATACAGAGTTCTGGAGCTCAGTTCTACAGAATACATCTTTAGAACACTCTCTCATCTAAGGCTAACGAAACATTCAGGAAGAGGGGGCAGAAAGATTGTAAGGGCCAGAGGATCAGAGAGTTTGCCCTGAGATTGTGGCTCCTAGTAAAGTCAAATGTTATGCTAGTTTAAGTCCCACTAACTTGACTGTGTAAACTAGAGCTGAACAAGGATGCCACCAATAGACATGGCAAAGTGGGCAGAGAAAAGTTCATGGTGTCTCATTGTACACAATGAACTATGAGCAGCCAGCCAAGGAAAGCTAGGAGAGGAAAAGATAGTCTTTCCCAGGGAAGAGCACGTCAAATGCTTGTCCACTACAAAATGGTCAGCTCTGAAAACATACATATAAGAACACTATATGAACTAAACAGTTTATATTCAGGGAGATATATGTAGAGACACACATGTATATAATAACAATAAGTAAAAAAAAGAGGTCATGAATTTAAAAGAGTGAGGGGGTATATGGGATGGTTTGGTGGGAAGAAAGTGAAAGGAATATTATAATTATTATAATTTCAAAATAAAAAACAACTCCCCTTTACCCATCCACACACAAAAAAAATAACATAACTGAATAAGATCAGTTCTTCAAGACAATGAATGAAGCTATTTTGTGGATAAATCTGCCCAGTGTTTGTGTTTAGAGTCTGGAACACCCTGACTAACTCACTCTTTCCATTCATCTCTATTCCTTCTCCCGGTGTGACCTTTCTCCTGATGCCTGCCCATCTGCTAACCTGGGAGAATCTTTGTGTCCTTTGCTGTCTTTCTGTCTACTTGTTCTTGTCTTATAGGTTTATGATAATCCAGTAGCAAATTGTGGTGATGTATAATGGTTTGTTTGTGTTCAAAATGACTAGGAATGTATTGACTGTTTCATTGTATTAACAAAGAGTTTTAAAAGATCCTGGGATGCTCATTGGTGAAGGCTACAAAGGTTTCCAACAAAACTTTGCTTCTGTACTTCTCCCCATGCCTGGTGACAGAATGCAAGAAAGGAAACCATAATAGCCTCAAGTCAAAATCACCAGGAACAGATGTCACTGAAACAGTTATCCTTTTCTCTGGATGAGAAGAACAGTGTACAAAGTTACAAAGTCAAATCAGACTTTGACTAATCAGGATTGAGGCTAATGTCTACAGTCTACAATGCATTAAAAGCTTCCTGATTTACCAATAGTAGATCTTTCCCTCATATATTCACTCAAATTAAAATAGATATGAAGCTCTAAAGTGAGAAATTTGTATAAACATTTCATGCTCTGGTCCTTCCCTAAACACTCACAGGCACATGCATGTGTACTCACATGCATGTATACGCACACACATACACACTGCGGTGATGCCTTGCACAGTATATCCTTAGTTATCATACAGAACTAACAACATTGTTTACAGAAACACTTCTACCTACTCTATGGCAATGACCTTGGACTCCACAGTCCCTACTATATACAATGGGAGGAAGCAGACATGCCCTAAGTGTATGATATTTTTGTAGCTTTTGGCTGCACTGCCTTTCCCTGTTCATTTAGAGAGTTTGTACCTTACTAGAAAGCCTTTGAGGCTAATATTGATGCTGACTTAACTATATTTGATGCTTGGGGCTGTTGTGGGCTTGTATTTTGATATTCATTCTGCTTTCCTGGGAGGGGCTGCAGGCAAGGAGTGAATCAGTATACAGGTGACTTCTTGTGAACTTTCTCCCCATCTTAATTTGTAAAATAAAGGCTAGAGCCAGTGGCTGGGCAGTAGAAGGGGAGGTGGAGTGGAAAAGTTTTGAGGAGAGGGAGAGAGAGGAGGACAAAGAGGAAGAAAGGAGAGGAGGGGAGAGAGGCATGATGTCTGCGGATGTCACCCTCCCTCGTGTCTCTAACAGTCTCAGGTAGTTATTCATATTAAGGTTAGATAATTTGGGATAGCAATTCTAATTGTGTGGGCATATTGTGTATTGAGTATTTGTTGATATATAAATCTATTTGGTTAATCTTAAGCATTAAGAGTCTTCTTTCTATCGGGTACCCCAAGGATGGCGGTTATTGCCTGGGGTTGAGCCGAGCACTAAGAGAGTGGCGGAGTTGACCCAGGGCCCATGCCTACAACCGTGGATGGCACAGAGCTGACATGTGGAGGCAGCAGCCACACCAACGTTTTGTGGGTCCCAGGCCAGCCACCGTTAGTGCAGGAACTTAGAGTGGGAACATGGCAGCAAAGCCGGGAGCTAGCCTTGCCGTTCCTTTTTCAAATACCTTCAGCAACATGGGGCCTTTTGGAGCTCCGTAGTCCAGGCTGACCTTTTTCTCTCTGCCTCTACTAGTTGTATGATACTGAACGAGTCATCAAAGCTATATGCCTTTTTACTTTATGAAAAAAAAATAGAAATAATAGGATATACCTTACAAGGTTGACCTTAAAATTAACTAAGTACACTGACTCATAGTACATGGAAGAGGTACATGTGTTAAACCTTAAAAATGAGTCAGCATTATTGTTATCATTAACATATTGCATTATTTTTTAAAAAATTAGACTGATACTGTTTTATGCCTTGGTGGAGCACTAAAATTATAGACTATAACTTCAGCAGTCCCCTTCAAGGTCTGTTTTCAGAGTTTTATAACCCTTGCTTGAACAAATTCTTCCCTTATATGGATATGCTTACTATATGTTTATCATCTTCATGTTTGTGGATGTGTACTTGATTTATTTTAGGCTCTGAGAAGCAGTTAGAAGTACTTAAAAGAAAAATTACAGTTTTAGTTTGTTCTGATCATAATCCAAAGTAAGGTTTTTTTTAACTTACTTTAATTATAGGATTAAATGGTAGATAATATGCAGCGACACATTCCTTTATAGAATTCCTTCATAGATGCTGTTACATCCTAAGCACAGGGACAAGGGAGTGATGATTGTGTATATATTTATAGACTGCTGTGCCATAATCTGATGAATGTGTATTTTGGAGGTTTCAGTTATTCAGTGATCAGAGATTATTTTAAAACTAAACAGCCATCACTTGAAATTTTTCCTCAAATGCCTAATAGGCTTTGAAAACATGGCTAAGATTTTACTTTCAAATTTCTCATTTCAAGTAATCTGATATCAGATTTTGAATCTAAACTAATAAACCACATTCTTCATTCCAAGTCATAGCTACTCTGCTTTTGACAACAGGATAGGTGACAGCTGACCTTAACGGCAGAGGAGAGAAAGTAACAGCATTCAGACATTTTCCATGGAAAATGTACTGTGTAAGACCGTGTGCTTAGGACAAATGTGGAACACACATGCATACATCATCAACTACTGCCCTGGAGGGATGCTCATGTCTAATTACTCTTAGGAAAGTGAGTCAGGGGAATGCAAAAAAGATGCTAAGTGTGTCAAAGCAGAGGGCAGTCAAATAAATGATGGTATATTTGCCATTGAGAATCTTATTCCGTGATTAAAAATTATGTTTGGAAGAATATGTACAAGCATGGGAAATATTTATCACATATTAAGTGAAATCAATATTATAGCATTTAAATCTAGTAAATATCTCCTTTGTGCTTTTTTTGCTTAAGTGTTGGCCTTAGACTATGAGGCAGTCACGCAAAACATCACTGTCTCTGGGAAATGCTATCACTGATGTTTTTAATGTATGGATAGTATATATCTGTGGCTTAAAAAAAAAATCCCTACAATGAGTTTGGACTCCTAAGGGAAAATTGGTGATATCCAGGATGATTGATTGGAAGAGATTCTCAGAACACATGGGGGCTAAAATGTCTCCAAGCTGCATTTATAATAAAAACAGCAAAGAGTTTTACAAAGTTTTGTAGGTTAGTATCTCCAACAATTTCCACACATGCTAGTCTAAAGATAAGAAATAGAACCTATAATTTAGAGAGCATTTGAAGGAAGACAATGGAAATCACATTACAAGGATAGTTTTACTATTCCCCACTTCACCATCGGGAGGCAAAAATCTTTCTCACCCTCACTTTGGAGGAGACAACACACTGTGGTAAGACGTAGTTTGTCAAAAATCATTCTACTGGTACCAAGTACAGCAGAGGTTCTGCCTGGGTATAATATCTCACCCCAATATTCTAGTAGCTACATCAAAATGATTGCTTCATATTTATTTTTCATATAGAGTGTTAGATCCTCCAAACAAATTTAATGATAGCAACACGTAGACTTGTCCATGCAAGCCCATAGATTTGAGAATAGAATGTTATTTATATACGCATATTTATCATGAGACTAAAGAACTTTGTCATTGGCTTTAGCTCGGAAGGTAGAGGGAGCTGTCCTTTTGTTTGGAACAAGCACACTGAAGGTAAATAGTTTCCAAAATGAAATAAACTCTTAAGTAAAATATTGCTGTCATATGGTTTATCATCTAACATAAAGACAGAGCCAAATGCCATTTCTGCTTCTGTCAGCACAGCCAATACATTGTTTTTCATCCAAAATCTGAAGGCAATTTCATCCTAGGTCATCAGTGACAAAAATTAACTGAAATTGGGTTGGAGATTTTTAGTTAACAACTTCAATGCTTTCTTTGGCTAAGAGCTTAAGAGACTGTGATAGTTTTATGCTATCACATACCTCCTGCCTTCTTGGATCAAGCGCTTCCTCCTAGAAAAGGCCAACAATGGCTTTAGTAGGTTAGCTTCCTGATGTTGGGTCATTAGCAGTGCTTCATGGTATTCACTGTGATATAGATCAGTCTGAGTCACAATCCAATTGAGTCGACCTCAATATCACTGACATTACTGTTCTATATGGATTGTGTGTGTGTGTGTGTGTGTGTGTGTGTGTGTGTGAGTCCAGTGTACTATAGTTGCTTAGTAGTATGCCTTGGTCTCTATCCACTAGAAACAAAGAGTAGTAATGCTCTTCCTACTTTGATAAGTAACTGGAATAAAAATGTCTCCAGATATTACCTGATGACTCCTGGAAGGAATTGTTCCAGTGCAGAACTGATGGCACTGTTTTCTCCAACTTGGCTTAATCATATTAATTTAAGACAAAATTGACTTTCTTGGGATTGGAAGTACAGCTGTGCTGTCTATGTAAGCTTGTTCCTATGGCTGTAGTTGACTAGGCAAAAGATGCCCTCTTGACCTAAGCTGGACCAATATATTCTGTTGTCTCGGAAATCATATTTACAGAATATTCATTAAATATTCTTTATGGAAGCTTTACTCTTATGCAAGTGAGACCAGAAAGGTGCCTTTTCCCCATTTCTAATTCATATGAGAGTGTGCATGTAAAAGCTTGAAGAGAGAATTGAACTCTACAAAAGAGAATGAAGTAAAGAAAGATCAGAAATCAAAGAAAAGATGATAGTTAGCAGCTACCTAAAAAAAAAAAATTTCCTGTGGTTGGTTAAAGCAGAATTCTTTCACTTCCTAAAATATCTTTTATTTTCTTTACCATGGCTTCTCTCTCTAATTACCTACTGACCCATAAGGAGAAACACAAAGCACAATCGTATCTAAAAAGTGTCATCAACCCTGCATATCTAGAGAAGGAAGAGTAGACTTAAGCCAAGAGATAGAAATTCTCAGCACTGCTCTACAACCCTGTTCAAATGGGTCAGTTTCCTGAGTCCTAAATCTTTTGGTGAAAAATTAGAAGATCAAATCACACCTACACCTTTAAATTATGGTAGCTGCAGAGAACCACAGGTTTACCGCATGGCCATAGTATATAAGATTATCTTAAAGGTGGCAACGAGATTTAGGATTAAAGTTTGTTATACTGGCCTTAAAAGTCAGACAAGAAGTGATTTTCAAAGCATGTATTAAGGGGTTTATCCTACTGTTCTTACTCTGTTTCTTTATATTTGCATTGGGAAGAAAATTGAGCCTCCTCTCGTATGCAGCCTCGGACATGGCCTCTGCTGACTTGTGCCTATTTGTCTTCATGTTCTGGCAAATTATCTTTATATTGAAGAAGGTAGACTGGTGTAACCAATAGAACAGTAACAGAACAATGAAGGATAAGTTCTGAGTTTTGACATTAAAGACATTGGAGCTTGTGTGCTTTTCTTACAGATGGTCTGGGAAAACCTAGTATCATGTTGCAAAGATACCAAGGTTAAAATGGAGAGGTCTGCATGGTGGAAAACAAAAGCATTTGCCAACAGCAGTATAAGCAAGCCATTATAAAGCTGTCCCCCACCCTCAGTCAACATTGTAGATCTCAATCACAGCTACATGAGAGCGCTGGAACCAGAATCTCCCAGCTAAATTTAATTCTTGATCTCCCAGCGTGATAGGATACTATTTAGAATTTAATTCAGTCTATTTATTTGAGACAAGGTTTTGCTCAGCCCATGCTGATCTTGAACTTCCTGTGTAGCCAAGGATGACTTTGATCCCCTATGTCTACCTCTTAAGCATTGGGATTACAAACATTCACAACCACGCCATGTTTATGCCATGTTGGGACTGAACCCAAGGCTTTGCACATGATAGGCAAGCGTTCTACCAACTGAAGAACAATCCTGAGCCAATGCCCGGTATTTTCAGCTATTAAATTTGGGTGTCACTTATAACACAGAAATAGATAAATCATATAACACTAGTAGGATTTTTGGTAGCCTTAGATAAAATCATGTGAGCAATATGTACCAGATTTTGGCACATAGGAGCACTCAAAGCAATGATGATCATTCACACATATATCCATAGCAACTACAGTAATATCTGGCAGCACTCACTAAATATCTTTTAAATAGATATTAGGTACTGTCAATTTCTGTATCACTAACACCATCACCTTCCTACACAGGCACAAGCAAAATCACTTTCCAAGTAAATTTCCAAAGAAACCATACATTTCTTGTCCTAAAATTCTTTTATTTTAATTTTCTTCTAAAATATCAGAATAATTCTATCTCCCCCCACCAAGCCAGGTGTGTGTGTGTGTGTGTGTGTGTGTGGGTGGGTGGGTGTATGTGTGTATGTATGTGTGTGCACGTGTGCGTGTGCTTCTGCTTGTGTGTTTGCTGCTATAACAACACATGTGACTAGGTAATTTACAAACATAAATTAATTCCCATAGCTCTAAAGGCTTGGATATACAAAATCAATCCATGAACATCTGGTGGAGGCCTTTGCTAATACATTGCCACGCAGTGGGAACCTGAGAAAGAGGGCACAAGAAGAGGCTGAATTCACCCATTTAAATGGCATTAACCTCACATATAATGGTGCAGCCCTCATGGCTCAGGCACCACTCCGATGCCTCACCTTTCTGCACCCACAACAATGGCAGTCTGCTTTCTACATGGGTTTTGGAGTAGACACTCAAACTTAATACTAGAGGAACCAAAGTTCATGTCTATGCTGAGTTCCGGCATTTGATTGCACAGCACTTTCGATATGGCTCATGCATGACCCAGAACCACAGTTAGTTTACACAAGAAAACATGTATGCAGTGACCTCATGAACAAACCCTTATTTGAGAGTGCTAAAACCCATTGCTCACCATCCACACAGGAAGGTCGGTTTCTTGTTGTCCCGGCCACTTTCCCAGGTAGACAGGAACACTTCACTGTTTGTGACCGCTCCTCAATGCGGTTCTTGTTACAACACCTGTGGGCTGCGATCACTTCACAGGTCCCTCCTTCTGGCAAGAGAATAAAAAGAGGACCACCTATTAGACCTAACCCAAGGGTTACTTAGACATATAAGAACACACAAACAGGTTTGGAGGAAAAGACAGAATTATAAAGGAAGCCTGTGAAATCCAATTGCTAAAGAGCTCTCTTTCCTGGTCCATACAGCTTCAGAGAAGACAGGCATTTCAGTGCTGGACTGAAGACAGTGAAGAACACCAGCGAATTAATGGGCATCTCAAGATGTGACTATTCTGGGCTGGATGTAATAGAAATCAGTGGAGCAGCAAATGCCTGCAGCTAAAATGCCAAGTAAAGAGACCACCTGATTTAGATGCACTGTGCTGAGCACTCTTACCTATCCTATGTGCATTTAAGATTCTCTGAACACCCACTACTGATGAGCAGAACGCCAGTGATGCAGAACCCACACTGCTAGGGAAGTGGCCAGGATACTGTTCTCCTTCCCATTGCCTGCCCGTGTCAAGGGGGCTGAGCTGAATAAAAATCTAGTCTGGAATCATTGCCAACCCTAGGCAGCATGTACAAATGAAAGGGAGAATTTCTGGAGGAAATAGTATGTGCTTTCCATGGCATGGCTACTCACAGGACTTGTCAGAGCTCACCTGGGCATGTATCAATGCATATGGGCATCCTCATGGATTTCAACCTGTAGTAGCTCCTGCATAGGTGAGCTGCTGGCTCACTAAAGGTTGGTGAATGTCAAGTTACTCCTTTTGCTTTGGATTGTTTTGTTGTTAAGCTTCCCATAAACTAGTCACCTTTTTTCCACTAGCTTCCCAAGTTACAGCTAATCATTGCCATAGCTAGGTTGAGTCAGTTCCCCTACTCTGGTAGCAATGAGCTTTTCCACATTATGAAATATATCAGGAATTAACTTTCCTACTTTCAACTTTTTAATTCAGAGACAATGGGTTTTCATTTTACCAAAATGGGCTCCTGTCCTTTAGAATTCTTGACTTTTGGCATTTAGTCAGCAGAATCTCTTGAACAAGTGATCAACATGTTGCTGTGTTATAAACTCTTGGGGGAGTATATACTATCTAGATACATAGAGGACATGTAGGGACACATAGGGAAGTGCAAAACAGAAAGATGACAGGGGAAAGGGAATAATAAGGCAATTTGCTCTTTGAGAACTTAGCAACACTGAGTTTTAGATACAGTGGGACAGGGCATGATGGGAATCCCTCTCACTAATTTTCCTGACTCCCTAGCATTTGAAGGTCTTAGTTTTCTCATCTCTAGAGTGGGAATAGTAATCCCCATACCTGCAGCTGAAGCTGTGTGGGCAGAAACAAGAGAGTATATGTAACCTACAATGTTACCAGTGAGCCTGATGCATGATCAAGAGCCTACAACAATGTATGGACGTTGCTCTCTTTTTGTTTCTTGTTTGGTTTTGAAAATGGTGATGACTAAATCCAGGGCTTTGTACATCTCAAGTTCAACTACTCTCTTTCCTGTCTTGGCATATATGGTCTCTTCTGAAATTGCATCTCTTAGCTCCTACTCTCCTTCACCACTCCAGCACATAGGAAAAGTCCTGATGTCCTGTCTCTTAATGACAATCCATCCAACATCATCTCCCTCCAACATGCATTCACACATAAACATGTAGAGAAAGAGGGGGGCGGAGAAAGAAAAGTGGTCACATGAATATATAGGTAATATATACATGCATATATACATACATACATACACATACATACATACACATACATACATACGTATGTGTGTGTATATGTGTATGAGAATCCCCATGAGTTCTCATTAGAGGTCAATGTCAAGATCAATTTCTTAGAGAATGTCTCATCACCTCCACAGCTATTTATTCCCTTAGTATTCTATACATTTCCAAGTACCTGGTAGTCAATGATTTTGGCCCTTTCCAGCCAAGCTGTAAACTAAGACAGGATCAAGGTTATTATTTATTGTTTCTTAGGTAGATCAACATAGAGGATGTTTAGAAGTCTTTTCTAAGTGACTGAGTAAAATATATGAATTAACTAACAGTAACAGCAATAGTGTAAGTCCCAGGTTCTGTAATCAGGTAGAGTAGGAGATGCATTTATGTATGGAGACTCCATGGAAGATTTCCAAGATTCTGAGTTGAAAGATGAGGCTGCAATGGACAGTTATGAAGAGCAGGCCTCATAATCATATGACAATTACAGAAGTTTTTTTGAAAAACTCATCTTATTAAGACAAAGTATCTTTAGATTTCCAGAAGATGGCGTTGAAAGGCCCCAGATATGCTACACTTTCCTGCTTGTGTTATCTAATTATTGACATCTTCCATATGATGCATTTGATGTTTATTTTTCTCTGGCATTAGGATCCAGTGCTACATTCCCTGCCTGCCTGATGGCTGGGAGACCTTTCACTGGCTTGTGCATCACCTTGACACACGGTAAATACTCTGTGTTTGCTTGGCTTTCATTTTGGGCACTCTCTCACTTTCTGACACTTCAGGCTATTCCATGAATCACACTGTCTAACATATTTGCATCAACCAAATTCTAAGCTCTGTTAGATTTCCTTAGTTTTAACCTTTTCTACCCCAGGGTTCAACCAGACAGACTACATTGTGTTCATTTCCCTTGTGTCCCTGGGTATCTCGTGGCTGTGACATTTTCTCAAACATTCAATTGCTTTTTGATAACCTTGACATTTGGGGGTAGACTGGTGAGGCATTTTTGCAGAGTGTCTTCCAATTGGGATTTGTCTGCTTTTCTTATGATTAGAGTGAGGTTATGTGTTTTGAGAGGAAGATTGGAGAGGCAAATCTACTCTGGGCCTATTCTGTATAGTGTATAGGTATACACTAACAATCGACTTTGCCTTGCTGATGCTGAATCTGGTCACCAGGCTGATGCAGCAGTTGTCAGATTTCTCCATTGTTATTGTATTTTTTTCTTACTTCCCCATTTGTAGGGGAAGGAAGTTGCTGTGAATAGTCTACGTTTCTACCTTTAGAAAGTGAGGAGTCAAAGTCTGGGTCTTGAAATTATGATAATGAATAAAAGTGTTTAGAATTCTTCTGCATGATCTTGGTCTCTTTATCTCCATTTTCACATACTTCTTTATATCTATGCATACTCATGTATTTTTAATTTTGCATGGTATTATAATGTAGTGTGAGGTCATTTAATCACTTCAAACATCCCAGATTTCACTATTGCAAAGTTTCTTTTGGCTTCTATGTCCCTTTCCCACAGCGACCATTGTAAGCTTACTTTGTTTTGGTTTTTATTCTGAACACTTCCTCACTTTCTGGCTCTTCAAGATGCTATAGATTGATCTTATACAAGTCATTGTTTCACGTTACAATTGGCCATTTCTCCAAAGCAATGATTGGGGCATTTCAGAAATGTACTATAAACAATGGACTAAGGCTTTCAGGCCAGTTAAGACAGGATTAAAGTGGAGGGGGCGCCTCATCCTTCTCTCAGGAGAGTCATTCCATTGGAGGATGGCCTGAATAGCAATTTGGAAAGACACTGGCCAGTTCCCATGTGAATGTTGCTTCAGTGCCATCTCTTTGGCAGCTATGTACAGGAGGAATTGGGGAAGAAAGAGGAGGCCAGGCAGGAAGGACAAACATCACAGCACAATACTGAGCAGAAGCAAACATCAAAGTTTGAACTTGGGTGAAAGGAAAATCTCTCCCTATCTTCACAGGCCTGGGGTTAGAGTTAATGGAACAGGGCCAATGGTACATTATACCCTCACCCAGACACTCATGGTCATGTTGCTTTAGCTAACAGTTGTCAACTACGACTGCCTTCAATCAAGTCAGTAATAGCTAGGTTGACACTTCATGAAAGTACCACAGACTTAAGTGACTACTTGGCTTTAATAGAAGACAGCAGCAGCACTTACGATGGGAAATAGCAAAAGGGATGTGGGTGCTTCCTAGAGGCACTTTGAATCTTATTTGATTTACAGTCAAGTCAGCAGCTATGATAGGCATATAAGATCATGAGCCTAGTATGCTGGAAACCAACAGTCTTACATTGTATCTCCCCCAGCATATTGATGAAATAACGAAGTCCTACAGACAACTAATAACTTGCTTAGATGCACAGAAGAGTGACTCTAGTTCATCAGTTTCCAAAGTTCATGGGGATTGCATCTTGCACAAAATGGTGATTCTTTATTGACAAAAAGCATCCAGAAGTTTGTCATGTCTCTCATAAGAGCTATCAAAGATAAATGTCTGGCATGCCTTTTGTCCCATCCCTCTGTGTGTCTGCATTTGCCACCACTCTTTTTTGCTCTTATGCTTCCTCCATGGACACTGGTCATATTACCCGGGGCAATCAAGCTAACATGCTGGGCACAGTCCTTCCCAGGAATTCCCATATTAACTGGGACACTATCCCTGCAGAGCTCTGGCTCACCCTTAATCATCTTCATCTTTGCTCAAATGCTGCTCCATAAGATGTCCAACTGATTACTCTATTGAAATAAATCCTAATTTCCTTAGCAGGCACTCATGAGAATCCTTCCTTTGATCTGTGTCTGACCCTCACCCTTTCCTAGAGTACCTGTTACCTTTAAATGCTATGTGCAATTTATTTATTGTCCTTACTGCCCCTGTGTCCCTCACTGGCATGTAAACTTCTTATAGAGAGGGGTCTGTATCATTTTATGTATTAAATCATTTCTTGCATATTATCAGGGTTCAAAAGTGCTTTGAACACAGATCTACTTGTCTTGTCAGAATTGCTTAAAGACAGCTAGAAAGATGGACAGCCTGGGGAGGCTGGTAGGCAGCAGTAAACTACCACCATCAGAGCCAAGACAGGTAGATCCCTGGAACTCACAGGCCAGCTTGTCTAGCCAAACTAGTGAGCTTCAGAGTACTCCAGTAGTCAAATCAACCTGATTGTATAACCCTGGACCATTTGCTTCTGCTGACAGAATGAAAATGCTAAACATTTGATAGAAAAAGTTTCCCTTATGTTATGATTTGTGGGTTTTATAGGTTCTATAAAGGGGTCCAGCAGCCTTCACTGCATGAAAGGAGTCTGCTACAGCAGTTCCTGAAAATTTAGCACAGCAAACTATTTTTTTAATGCTAGTACTGGCTAAGGATGAATGAAAACAATTGCACTTATCTAGTTATCAGCAATCCAAACCTATGTAGCAAGTACTTGATAGGTGGATAGAGAGGCACTGGATATAGAATATAATTAAGAAAGGTAGATGTCTTTGTCATAGCAAATAAAGTAGAGTAAACATTCAAATGTGGTTGCCTACCCAGATCTACATTTCATATTTCTTACTGAAAGCAGCATCCTATATTTAATTTGGCCCATGCAAAATGTAATGAGAAACTGACAAAATTCTAGCAAAGTAAAACTCTGGGTTTGTATCACAACCACAGAGATTATAAAGTCTATCATCCACACCAGCTGGCTCCTCGGGAAAAGGAATAAACACAGACACACTAATAGACACACTGCAATAAAAGGGAAGAGTCAGTTTTATTACAACCTTTTCTAACAACTAGAAATATGCCCCCTTTTATTTAATATTACTTGTGCTTTCAGAAATACCCAGGGGACTGTCCCTTTAAATCTAAATGCTAATGTTATTTCAAATCACAACAATATTTGTTGCATAATTACTTCTCAGCCTTTACTGTGGCGCCATTGCCAATCCATTCCCAAATTTTATCTTCGTCCAAGTCTAAATGATTTCAAGATGATCTATGGCTTGTCAAAGCAGAGTCATTTAATAGCTCAGAAAATCGGACTTTCCCTTTTTGCATATGGATTGTTTGGAAAATGGCTTCTTCTGGTTTGTGCCCAACATCCATACACTCAGCCAGTCACAAAGGTGTGACACCACATTAACTCACGACAGAGGATACCGTGCAAATAACAGTTTGGATATTGTCTGTGCAATTCAGATTTCCAAATTGCTGTTCATATCCTCATCTTGAGTATAAAAAGCAATTCTAAGATAAAGTATTTATAAAATTACAGCTTCATACCCGGAATTTACTTTTATAAAGGGTCCTGTTGTTTTCCAGCTAGGACCTAGTACAGGAAGTGCCTGGTCAGTGTAAGTCAATCTGAAATAAGTATGTTCAGTGCACAGTAACCTCTTAGTTCTTCCTCCACTCCAGACCTTCAATAGCATCTCTTGCCTCCTACCCTCTTCACCAACATTCACCCAGGAGGAAGGATAAATTCCTTGCAAGGAAACCCCATGGGACATCTCTCTGTTAACCATCCTTCCCTATCTCTTGGGTTTGTCAGAGCTCTGAGTGCATTATCAACTTTATTCTTAACAGGAAAAGAAAATTTCTAATGCCCCCAAAGGTGAGAAGAAGATACTGTTTTAAGATTATATTTGGCAACATCAACTCTCTGCCAAGCCCAAATGCTCCAAGCTACAGTCTCTCTTCCCCAGCTCCATGCATCACTGTCTTACTCTATACAAGGGAGAAACCCAAGGGAGATGGATGCTAAGGATAATGTTTCTTTTAAAAGGACTCCCCAATGATGACAATTATGTATCATGATGGAAAGGAAAGGAAGAGTCTAGGAATGACTGGCAGGTGGATGATTAAAAGCCGAGCTGAAGCTTGTCATCACAACCAGTACTTGCCCCCAGATTGGAAATCTACTAAAAGTAGCTTAGATACTATGCAAGTGAATCTTTCTGGGCTATAAACTGAGAAAAACCAGTTTAAAATGATCCTGTGGGAAGTTTCCTGAGTCTATTTCCTCTTCATATGTTAAGAAATTAGATATTTAGTGTTTGTGTGGTGATGGTTTACAACCAAGATAAAGAAGCATGGTGGAACAGTTCAAATTACTATAAGAGTGAGCTCTCTGGGAAAGAGAAGAACTGGAAGGAAGAAACAGGAGAATGTTTTTCTTCCCGAGAAAGCCTGCTTTTTGTGCAACAATATCTTCAAAAACAGAACAAAAATGAATGTGTGCGATTTCTGCATTTCATTTGCTCTCTCTCTCTCTCTCTCTCTCTCTCTCTCTCTCTCTCTCTCTCTCGTGTGTGTGTGTGTGGTGTGTGTGTGTGTGTGTGTGTGTGTGTTGTATGTGTCAGTGTGTCTGCACCCTCATCATTCAAAGTCTCCCTTGGGTGCATTTCTTGAACCAATATGCAAATATTTTCCTGATACATGTTCCTGTATTTCAAATAATTCTCCTATAATAACATTCAGGATACATAATTTTTATTTTTAAACTGATGCCCACTTTCGTTATAAAGGGTTGACATGGCACATATTCTAAGTTGATGGAACTGATTAAATGTCTATAACATAATGGAAACAGGAAAAGGATGAAGCAGAGAAGGGAAGAAAGGATGGAGGGGAAGTACAGAAAGAAAAGAATTGGTACATATGAAGAAAGGTGAAATGTTCCTTTTTATTCTCAAATATTATGTTTTCATTAATTTTTTGAGAATTTTATACCTGTACACAATGTATTTTGATCCTATTAAATCACCACCTTCCCTCTAACTCTTCCCAAATCCCCACCTTTACTCTCCCTTCCAAATGAATTAATCTTTTGAAAACATTTTTTAAAATCCTCTTTGTATGGTCGTTTTCAAGGAAGAAATTGCATGATAAATACAGCTTATGCAAAGAAGTGACTTTCCAATACATCAAAAACCAAAACCAAAACCAAAAAAAAAAAAAAGAAAGAAAACAACAACAACAACAAAAAAATCCAACTTGGAACTTTGGTTTTGGGAAGAATAAAAAATGTATAAACCCGTTTTACTTAGAAACGATGTAGCAAGTAATACAAAAACACACCCCTCAACACACACAAACCTTTGAAACATGTCTTTACCAATGGTAAGCAAGGGTATGTGTTTAAGGTCTGTAATAACTAATCGTGGTTTGCAACTTGACAAATGAGAAGGAACCTCCACTGAGGTATTGCCTCTATGTGACAGGTCCATGGGCATGTCTGTGGGGCATTTTCTTAATTGGTAATTAATGTAGAAGGGCCCAGCCCACTGTGAGTGTTGATTCATACCTAGGCAAGTGGGTCTAGGCTGTGAAGGAAGGGTAGCTGACTGTGAGCTAGGAAACAAGGCAGTAAAGAGCTTTCCTCCACATTCTCTGCCTCAGTTTCTGCTTCCATTTGCTTTTGTAGGTTCCTGCCTTGGCTTTTCCTGATGGTGAACTGTGACCTGTTAGACAAAACAAACCCTTTCCTCTCCAAGTTGCTTTGATTGCAATATTTATCGCAGCTATAGAAAGCAAGCTAGGATACAATCAAAGGCATTATTTGGAGGAAATTACTAAAACCTAGGCTGAAGTATGTTAAGATTGACAAGATTAATTGGACCCTTAAATTTTCTCTTTATTTCAAGTAGTTCCTTTCTTGAAAAGCTGTATTATGTAAGATAAACCAGAGTCTTTGAGATTCACTTTTATAGGACTTCCTGATCAGGCCTTAAAAATAGCTCTTTAGGAACCTATTGTAGCGGATGTCAGAAATGCATATTTAAGACTCTGTTAAAAATGTTTTATTGACCCAATGGGCTGGAAGGAAGCTCCAAGTGTCTCTGTCTATGAAGCATTGACAGCAAAGACACTAATGGATCTTCATGCACAGTCTTGTCGAGCTGGGCAAAATGGCTGCATGAATCCCTTAAGCTTAAGGCTAAATAAATTACCATTTTCTCTGTCCCAGGACTCTGGGCTTGTACAAGATAGGTTAAGAAAAGAAGAAGAAATCTGGACAGGACAGCCATATCTAATGCAGCACACAACAACGGGGAGACCACCCATTCTAGAAGCTAGTTGCTAAGGTTCAAGACCTGGGATCTGCTATTGCTTCTTGCTTTTCACCCCACTCTTCTGGTTTCTCAACTGAGAATTGGATGACAGCATCCGCTTTGTGAAGGTGCTTTGAGGGTAAATAGGTACAAGGGTTAAGTATGGACAGATGACGACAATAATATTGGGTGCAAAGTAGACACTAAAGGAAATCTGATGCTATTGATGCTGTTGGAATAATCTTAGATTAGATAGGAATATTGATGGGAAAAATAGTCTCCCAATGCTTTTCCTGGGAGCATGTGCCAGCATGTGCATCTTCTCCTCTCTACCTAGTTAGTAACTAGGTGATTGTATTCAGTTCTCAAACTCTCCCTGAAATAAAATACTAAAGTAACATCCAAAGCAACTCATCTCATTCATTAGATTTCTCTTTTTTAAAAAAAGAAGAAATGACTTATACACTGGATACAGCAGAATCTACTGCATGAATCATTTTTAGTAATGGTTCCATTCCCCCAGAAATACATTTTACCTAAAGATGCAACAATAAATTTAGAGAACAACAACAACAAAAAAAATCAGTGATTCTTGACTGTTCCTTAAATAAAGTAGGATTTTTTTTTATTAATTTACAATAAAAAAGGCTTTGCATGACATTGAGGATTGTAGTCCCTGTAATAGGCTGGACATCAAATTACCTTTGTGTTGTTCTCAGAGCTGTCTGAGGGTTTTTGTTTGTTAAAATGAGGCAAAGAACATAACACATCTACCTCTTTATTATTCATCTCCAAAGTATGCTTGGTCCAGACTTACCCTTAATAAATTTTAAATTAGTCATGCTAGAAATTACTTATTACCCCTAACACAATCATTTGAATATAGGGTGGCTGAAAAAAAACAAATAAATGGGGACCCTCACTCTCCAAGAGGGATTTTCATCCATGAAAATTTGTAGAAACCGAATAATGGCATCTGCATTCTTTAGCTTCCCTGTGCTATCATACAGGAATTACATGCACTCTCCTACTGTTGTTAGGACACAAGCTAAGACTACATCTCTGCCATCTATGCCATTCCTTATAAAGTAGTTTTTGTCTAACTCTTTCAAGGAGCTTCTTCAGCCACATAGTTGAACCAAGCTTGGTGGTTTAGCCAGGCAATGGTATGAATTTCTTTCTCCCTGGTAGCCTTCAAGGCTGAGTTTGATATGGAAACAATTTCTAGACAAGAAACAAGCTATCCTATTTCAAAGGAGGAACTCTTGTGGCTATGTTAATTTTCCTAGGATTATATGAAAAAGTGGCACTGAGGTTGAATATATTAATACTGAAATGATATTTCAAATAATAAGCCTGTCTCGGGTTACTTAGCTTGAGAACTGAGGTTACAAAGTTGTGTCTTCTACGTCTTTGTCCCTTGGAAATAAAATAAAATACTCTCTCTTTAAGGACTATTGAGAGTGCTAGAGAGTTGATGGGAAATTTAAAACAAATAAGTAGCATAGAAGTTCTTCTTACCAATATAAAAATGTGATTTATTTTAAAAAGATACCACTGGAAGAGAGACATTTGTACTGGGTGATGGTGCAAAGACAGATTTCAGAATAGTGGAAATGACTACATTTATGGTTCAGCTTCTAGGAGCCTCCTGTTGATGGTCACATACATTTGAACTGTTCATGTGTAACAGTGGGTAGTCTAAGTGCTTTTTTTGTTGCACTCTCAGATTGTCTACTTAACATGCCATTCATTTGGGGTCAGTATGCCTCATTACCGACATTTAGTGACATCCTAACATGAATATAACTTAGAATAAAAACAGTATAGAAGTCAACAAAACTCATGCTCTTAAAATATCTCTATAAATGAGTTTATCCCATGATCCTCCCTGGGAGACTATGATAAATGTTGACGGGAACACTGCAGTAATGATGGACAAGCATCTTCATGAGAATCTAAAAGAACAACTAATAAACAATGCTCACAGCTCATCACTGCCCCACTGTTGCAACATCTCCTCATGCTGTGACAAACATGCTCGTAGGCCAGTGTTACTGAGGTGGCTTAGGTGCAAAGCCAAGAGGATAAATGTGATGTCAGATAGGAAAAACGCTCGGAAGACACTATCTTCTGAAAGATGCATTCTCACTTTAGTGCTTGATGTCCATTGGTAGATCTTCTTAGGCACAAAATGACCTTAAATTACAAGCCCTTTCTTCAGCATCCATGAAACATGGAAACCACATAAAACATACCAAACGTCATATTACTTTTTCGTGGGCTAATTGCTAGCAACCTCTTAAGCAAATGAATAAACAACAACAAAAAGAAATTGGTATTCTGCTTATGTCTCTTGGATTCAATAGAAAAGGGTTTTGTCAGGAAGCAGTCTCTATGGCAGTAGTTCTCAACCTTCCTAATGCTGCGAACTTTTAATATAGTTCTTCATGTTGTGGTGATCCTCAATCATAACATTATATTTGTTGCTACTTTATAAGTGTAATTTTGCTAATGTCATTAATCATAATATAAATATCGATGTTTTCCAATGGGCATTGGCGACCCCTATGGAAGGGTCCTTCAACACTCAAAGGGATCATGACCCACAGGCAAAGAATAACTGCTCTATGGCATTAATGGCTGTTTTTTAAAAATTTTATATGTCCATATATAGGTAAAATGATTACAGTCTTAGTGATTGAAATTAGGCTTGGGAGCCATGCTAACATGTTTTTGATATTGCTTTCATGCTTTATTAGATATATTTATCTCAAGAAAACCCTGATGCTTTCTTTCCTTTCTATCCTGATCAACAAAGTAGAGAAGTGTAATCTTTAGTCTCTAATGAGTGGTAGTGAAGATGAATGAATGAATGAATGAACACAAGCAAAATGTTGGCAAGAATAGAGAATAGACTCTTGCTGTCTGCTTAACTAGTCTAGACCTACAGTGTGCTCTAGATAGTGCTGACATTTTGATAGCTCTTCCTCCTCTTGTTCTAAAGCTGGTGATGGAAGTTTGCTATGGTTAGACAACTGGGTATTAAGGGAACTGGCACACCACAGTCATGCTGAGAGTTAATTGACTGTGCAAAACTCTCTAGGGAGCTCTTTTTGTTGTTGCAGCAGCTAGCCATGTTTTAGACCAGAGGTCAGCAATCTTTTTCTATAAAGGTCCAGACTGTAAATATTCTCAGCTTTGTAGACCTTCTGGTAAGGGCAACTGCCAAACTGTGTGGTTGTATCATAGAAATAGCTCTGAGCGGTATGTGAACAGGTGAGCGTGGCTGTCTGCCCACTCCAGTGTTATTTATGGAAATGGAACCTTGAATTTCATGTAATTTTGATGTGTCATAAATCATCTCCTTTTGATTACTTTTTTCTAGGCATTCAAAAAAAAAAAAAAGAAAAGAAAAGTAGAGAGTGTTCTAGGCCTTTAGACCATACAAATCTAATGGTGAGCCAGGTTGGCTCATAAGCCATTGTCTGGTATCCTTAGTTAAGTTAGTGGCCACTCCAGAGTACTTGCTCCTGATTAAGTAAAAACCAAGCTCACTGTTGAACCATGTCTTATGATCAACTAATAAACATTGTTTGGTTGGTTTTTAAGCCGATGGTGCAGGAGGAAGTTTTGCTGACAATACAGCCGGGTCTATTAGCAAAATGATCCTTTAAGATGATGAGACTAAAAGATGTACATTTCACCCTTAGTGTGCATATGAAACTCCCACCAGCGTGTTTGATCACCGTGATAATGATGGCTAGAGACATCTCTAAAGCCTTTACTCAGTGAAGGAGGTCTCCAAATCTCTGCCTTATGTGAGCCACTCTAAGGAGATAATTCCGCTTAGTGCCGGCTGAGTCTGACCCTTTGTCATCTTGGTATTTTATTGGCTTGGCTGAGAGGCAATAATAAAAGTCTATATTTATTTATAATATGAGACTGTGCTTCACAACAACAGTCAAGGAGATCAAAGGATCAAACACATTTAAGGGAGAAGAAGGCAAACAGGAACTGATTTGTGTTATACACGGTAGAAGTCATTAAGGATGACTCAGGTAGAGAAACTTATTACTTCTCTTTTTGACAGTGATGACAATTTAATACTATTTGACTCCACCGAGTTGCATATGGCATCCGGAGGCATTGAAAGAGACGGTTTATCAAGATGATAAACAAGGTTTCATTTCCTCCCTAGCTGCATGGATGTGATCAGAAGTCTAAGGCCACCTGAATTCACTTAGGCTGGCCACAGGCAGACACTAAGCTACCAGGGGGACCATTTGCACTTGAAATGAGCCTCCCTTTAATGGACCTCCTGCAAGCAGGCTAGCAGCCGCAGAGGCATGTTTGCGTGCGTGCATGCACATTGAATTCTGGATAGACTGAAGGGCAGAGGGAAGACAGTTAATTGTTTTAGAAGCTCTGGTATGGAGGAAATTCATGCAGTCCACTTTCAAATTGCAGAGTAAGATTCTCTTGGTGTATGGGGTAGCTATTGCAAAGCAAGGTTTTTAAAGTATCATTTTGTGAACACGGTAGAACAAGTTTGTATGAGAAGAGTAATCAGTGCTGCTTTTTATGATTTAGTGTGACTACTGTCATTACTACTCTGTGACATTGCCATTCTACAGCAGACTCTGGCCTGCTTTTTTCTTTTTGTTTTCTGTCTTGGTTAAGCTAGAAACTTTTCTTCCTCATTCCTAGCTCAGGAAGTTGGGTAGGGCCTGATTTTAATCCCAGTCTTATAAGACCTGGCGCTGACTGTGCTGATCCTGCCATCTCTAGATGTTAGGAGGTACCAACCAGAGCCACCAGCCTGGGAGCACATGGTGGTGGGGGTTACCCATGGCTCCAACTGTATATGTAGGGGAGGATGGCCTTGTAGGGCATAGGTGGGAGAGGAGATCCTTGGTCCCACAAAGGCTGGATGCCCAGTGTGGGGGAATTTGAGGGTGGGGAGGTGGGAGTAGGGGGGTGAGGGTGGCACATCCTCATAGAAGCAGGAGGAGGGGGGCTAGGATAGGGGGTTCCTGGGTGGGGGGAAAATTGGTAAAGGGGATAACATCTGAAATGTAAATAAAATATCCAATTAAAACAAAAGAATCTTGAAAGTGAATGGAATTCACACTGTAGAGGCGTAGACACCTCCCCCAACACCATTGTTAGTATCTTTTGCTGCAGCTATGTCTGAACCTGGGAACTGATCTTCCAACAGCAATCTCTTTATTTCTTTCTCTTGATTTTGAATTTGATAAAAAAATTTTTTTTGGTCACTTATAAAGAGGCAGGAAATGCAGGTATACTAAAAATATCAAGAAAACTATTTTTTTTCATATTTTCTTTTCTTTGTAGGTAGGTGTCTAAATTGAGTATTCTGTGTCAGCTAACATCTCCCCAGAGAAGCCTTTCTTGCCCTCTCAGTTAGGTCAGTGGTACCTTGTTCCTCTCAGACTGTACTCTCAAATCACTATGACCTTCACTTCGGCACATCCGCAGTCACACTTTTTAAAGTATGTGCTAAACATTTTAGCGTCACTTGCTGTAAGAAATAAAAACCCCATAGAGCAATGGTCATGCATGTTTTCACTGATGGTGTTATCTCAAGTGGTCAGAAGGATGTCTGCCTTTGGAAATTGATGTTGTCAACAAATTACATCCCTCAGTGTCCATGGGAAACTGGTTCTAGAATCCTGATATAAAATACCCCAGACACAAAAATCTAGAGATGTTAAATTCATTCTATAAAATGTTGTAGCATGTGCATAAGATGTGCATATATATCCTCACATACTTTGAAATTCTGTGCATTGGAAGAATAACATAGGCCAATAGAGAGTCTAAAGTGGCCTCACAATGTTTTAGTTTATAATTCTGTCTTCTTGGCAAGCATGGGATTTGTGACTTACTCCTAATACAATACAGAGTGATTATAAGTGACTCTCAAAACTAGGGTTGGGGTAATCGTTTATTAGGTAAAATATTTGCCACATAATCATGAGAACCTGGGTTCAATACTCCATAACTGCATTTTAAAATATCAGCCTTGGGGATATACCTGTAATCTCAGTTCTGGGGAGTGAAGACTCCTCATTTGCTGACCAGCTACATACTCTAGCTGAGTCAGCCAGCTTCAATTTTAGGGAGATATCCAGGCTTGAAAAATAAGGCTGAGGGTGGCTGAGAAAGATGCCCGTCATTGACCCATCAGGGGCCTTTATACACACATGCACACATACAAAGATTAAAATTAGGTCTTATTACTTGTAAAAATTTATAAAGTACACCCTTCTGATAATATAGCATCAGATATAGGTAGATGGATTTTCTGTTGCTGGTGCTGAGTAAGTGCATGGTGGCGTTTTTAAGAAATGTGCATGTGGAATGGAGCTGTAAGATTCTTGAGTGATCCCTGACCCCTTCAGCAGGAAAATCAGAACCCTGTAAATCAGACAAAAGCTATTTAATCACCATCCATGGGAGGTAGAAGTGTCCATTTCTACACTGGGGCATCTGATGAGAATATGGCCTGAGCTTGCACCTAGATACAGTCAGGTGAGACTACAAGATGAAAAAGTTTCTAAATCATGCCCAGATTTTATTCTAGGGGCACTATGAAGTAATGAATGTGTGTTACTCTAAGCCATCATGTTTGCTGTGCAGATAGGTACCTAATGCAGGGTTTAAGTGGACCCATGTGTCTATCAGCATGTTGCCATCTCTTATATCCTGGCCATGTGCTCTTAGTTAACGATGAAGGAGATTCAGTGTAAAAATAACTACCAGATTTGACATTTGAATCTAGTTAACCAAGAAGATCATCAAGAGTCACTAGTATTTATTCAATTTTCAAATGTGGAAACATAGATTTTTGCTTGTGGAAAATCTATTCAATAATGAAAAGGATTTTCAACATCTACTGGGTGTAGCCCCTTTCCCCTTATAGATGCTAGGATGACTCTCAAGATCAGTGTTTCCTTGTTAGGAATGAGATAAGTAGCCTTGTTCACACCTGACTCCACAGGGATGGAGAGGGGCTTACAAGGATCCTGAGGATCTTTGGATAGATTACTGTCTTTATGTTTTATATCCGGCAAATGTCAACAACTGCAGCATTATATACCTTGATTTATTAATCTGAGGAATGGAAATGTCAATGAACAGTACGGTTTACATTTACAACCACTGTTCCTGATTACCTGTGCCTCATATCTTTTTATAGTAACAAAATAAGCACTTACTTCTCTGTATTTAGTTCACACTGTGCAGTAAACAAGAGCTCTGGGATGGTTCTCTAACTTAGACATGGACAAACAGTATAGTCTTTCCCCAGCCACAGAGAGTGACCAGAAGGCGAGTTTTTGATCCAGCTTGGTTTAATCCAACTCCACCAGACATTTGTGTGGAACTACTGGGTTAAAGGGAGATTTATTTCTGTTGAACTTGAAGTTGCGATCTGACCCTTGGAGAGAACCTGAGCTGATGAAGAGAGTTGAGAGAGGTGATCATGAGGAGCCCACACCTTGTGAGCCTGTTCAGCTCAAAATACATTGCTGCTGGTCCTGTGTCTGAAATTTCAACTCAGTGTGCTAAAATCTTCCCCTTCTATTTGCCTAATCCATTTGAAATTAAGTCATCAAGCAGTTCTGAGAACTGATAAGCAAAGTCCCATAAAACATTCAGTACAGTGCTTAAATCTTCTTTCAGACTGGGGTATGCTGTCACCACTGTTTACTGTTACTATTACAGCTGCTGTAACAAAAATGATTAACATTTTATCATGCTAATATGCATATGGCTCAGAAAGAATTACTGATAGTCTCTACAGTTACTGAAACAGATTGGGAGAGAAGATCAGATATGTACTGGTTTCCTGAGACGTTTAATACGTGCAAAGTCCTAAGAACACACGACATCAAGGATTATGGCAATTGATTATTATCAGCAGTTGATAATAATCAGCTGAACTAACCTTAGTCATTCGGGATCACTGAGTCTCTATTGTTATTATGAAGTGGCAAATAGCAGAGTCAACAATGATGGGAACAGGACATGCTAAAGACCCCTGAACCCTGCAATTTGCCAAACAAGGGATCAAATATCAGCTCTGTAATTCATAAATCATGTAGTATGGATTTGTACCTTAAACTCTGTGAGCTTCATAAAATGTGGCTAGAAGATAATTGTCAATGGCATTGTAGTGATGAACTTCTCACTATAGCCTGTCCCAGATTATAAACCTCCACAGTGAGGATTAGTTTTGATGTTTGAGTCATATTGACAATCAGAGATAAAGGAGGTCAACTCTAAAGTGATATCAATTAGACCTTAACATTTTAATGGTCAGAAATATTGATTGTTATTTAAACAATATAAATATGATGCAAACAAATAATTGAAAAATTCAGTTTACTATGGAATCTAAACAAATGCAACTCTGAAATATTAAGCACCTGCCCACATATAAGCTATCAGTGCCTGGCCGTGCAGTGTGCTGCCTGAGAATATAGGTACTCTTCCTTGGTGAGATGTAAGCTCGTGGGCAAACAGTTGATAACGCTAATCTGATAAGTAGAAGACAACTGCTAAAGTATTCAGTTCCCTGAAGAAACGTTCATGAAAGTTAATGATGCTAATGAAGTAACACTGGAAGAAGCTGGCCCAAAAAGTACATTCATGGCAATGTAAGGCTAAAGTATCCTTCTTCAAAGCAAATTATATTCAGGTTAATAGGGTTAAAGTGGGGATTAGAGCTATGGACACAGATCAGATGGCTCATGCTATGCTTCTACCATAATCAATAATACATGAAAGACATGGAGAAGGATGCTAGCTCTGGACGGTGCTTGTGAAAATGCAAAGTCTTAAATATAACAGTGTCTGAGACAGAATGCCTTTCTTTTGTCCTTACTAGATTCGCTTGACTCTTTCTAGGTAAAGGTCTGCCCCCCCAACAAAATAGAAAGTGACTCATAAATGACAGTGCTCAAGTCACACCTGGGAAAAGTTGTCATTAAAGATGAGCTGAAGAAGAAAGTATGAAAGACAGTCTTGTGCAAATGTATAACAGACCTTAAAATCTAAGTTAAATGGCCCTCTGTTTACTGAAGGGACACTGTGTGGCTCATAAAAGATGTCAACAGACAAAATGACATGAGGCAGACAGTGTTAGTACCTCTCTGGAAAACTGTTAGCTCTCTTGTAAGCATGTACTCAAGAATAATGAAGGCAACCAGGCAAGAAGCATATAAAAATGCTCATGGAGGCTTTGTTCATTATAGTCCTAAAGGAAGCTACTCAGATGTTTAACAGCAGCAGAACTAAACTAGTATGTTGATGCACTAAGACAATAGGTAGCAATGAAAGCAATCCATCTACTGCTGTATTCAACAAAGCCAATTAATTAAGCCAAATACAAAAGAGAAGGTAGCATGTTGATCAGTAATAAAATGACTTTGAAAGGTGAAATGAATCAATAGATCCAAAATCAGTTGCCTTGGAAAGGTGCCTAGGAGAAGTCTTGAAGGAATTTTCTGGATTGCAGGCTATGCTGTGGTTCTTGTTTGAGAGTTGCATTGTTGTGGATGAGTTCAGCGAATGGATAGTCACTGGGTTGACTTGAATGCTTTATCCATTATATTATGCTCTAGTTATAATTATATCGGAGGCAGATCTATTAATACAAGCCTGTAATTCCAGGTCCCCAGAAAACTGGGACAGGAGAATCATAACTCCCTGGCTGGCTTACTCTGGTTACAGAGTCGAGCTTAAGGATAGCATTGGCAACTTAGTGAGAAATGTTTCTCAAAGCTTTGTAAAAATGAGAAGAGGGCCCCGAATATAGCTCAGTGGTGGTATATTTACTAAGCATATGTGAGGCTCTAGGAGCAATCTCCAGTACTAGCAACTTCTAAAACAGGGAGGAAAGAAAGAGTAGAGGACATTAGGACTCCCACTATGTGCAGTCCTTACTTTAGCAGAGTTTTTATTTTAAGTGAATAAACAAAACACTTGAAATATGGCAATAATGATTAAGAAATATTTCTCCAGCTTGCAAAAACTTCCAAAGGCTACAATTCAGAGTCAATGAAGGTATCTAGGAACATACACATCTAACATCAACTGGGGTATAAGCTAAATATTAATTTTTAAAATTTTTGTACCATATGACTCTACTATTGAGTTTTACTAAATATTTAAAGGATAAACAACAACATATTCCCTTCAGTTATTCAATGAAAAGATGCTCAAAAGCACATTCTGCAAGCCTATCTTTACTCAAATACTAAAGCTACACAGAAAGAAAGAAGAAGAGGAGAGAGGTCAAAGTTTGAAGAAAACAATGCTACCATACAAAAGTCATGATAATGTTATCATCATCCTACGGCAAATTATCTTAAATAGAAATCAAGAAAACAATCCATCTATAATAGCTACAGAAATATTAAAACAACTAGGAATAAATGTAAACCCAAAGCATAAAAGAATTCTACAATGAAAATCATAAAATGTTCAACATCCTTAGTCATCAAGGAAATGCAAATCAAAGCAACCCTGAGATTGCACCTCATACCAGTTAGAATGATTAAACATGGTCAAAAACTCAGGTGATAGGAGATGCTGGCAAGAATGTGGAGAAAGAGAAACACTCCTCCATTGTTGGTGGGATTGTAAACTGGTAAAACCACTATGGAAATCAGTCTGGTTCCTCAGAAAATTGGACATAGTGTTACCGGAGGACCCAGCTATACTACTCGTGGACATATACCCAAAAGATGCTCCAACATATAACAAGGACACATACTCCACTATGTTTATAGCAGCCTTATTTATAGTAGCCAGAAGCTGGAAAGAACCCAGATGTCCTTCAACAGAAGAATGGATACAGAAAATGTGGCACATTTATACAATCGAGCACTACTCAGCTATTAACAACAATGAATTCATGAAATTCTTAGGCAAATGGATGGAAAAAGAAAATATCATCTTGAGTGAGGTAATCCAATGCTCACTGGTAAGTGGATATTAGCCCAAAAGGTCATAATACCCAAGATACAACTCACAGACCACATGAAGCTCATGAAGAAGGAAGATCAAAGTGTAGGTGCTTCGGTCCTTCTTAGAAAGAGTAACAATACTCATGGGAGCAAATATGGAGACAAAGTGTGGAGCAGAGACTGAAGGAGGGGCCGTCTGGAGACCAAACTCAGACAGTGTTGTGGATGCCAGGAAGTGCATGCTGACAGGAGTCTGATATAGCTATCTCCTGAGAAGCTTTGACAGAGCCTGACATTTACAGAGGCAGATGCTCTCTGCTAACCATTGAACTGATCACAGGGTTCCAGTGTATGAGTTAGAGAGAAGACTGAAGGAGGTGAAGGGATTTGTAGCCCATGGGAAGAATAACAATACCAACCAACCAGAGCTCCCAGGGTCTAAATTGCCAGTCTGGGAACACACATGGAGGGACCCATGTCTCTAGCTGTATATGTAGGGGAGGATGGCCTTGTTGGGCATAGGTGGGAGAGGAGGCCCTTAGTCCAGTGAAGTCTGGATGCCCCAGTGTGGGGGAATTCGAGGGCAGGGAGGTGGGAGTGGGTGGGTGGGGGCACACTCTCATAGAAGCAGGAGCAGGAGGGGGGATGGGACATGGGGTTTCTGGGGGGGATGGGGAAAGGGGATAACATCTGAAATGTAAATTAATAAAATATCAAATAAAAAAGAAAATCATAAAACCTTGATTAAAGCAATTGAAAATACACATACACACACTAGCAAAACAACCCATTTTATTCATGGGTTAAGAAAAATCAGCTTTGTAAAAATGTTCATACTGACCAAAGGAATCTACAAATTCAGTAAATGCTGGTAAGAATACCAATTGCCTTCTTTGGAAATTAGGAAGAAATAATCAAAAAATGTGTGTGGATCCATGAAGTAGTTGAACACTCAAAGCTATCTTGAGCAAAGAAAATGAAGCAGGAAGTGTCACATTTCCTGATCTCAAAATGTACACTGAAGCTATAGTGACTTTTTAAATACTGTGACTCTATGTAAATACAGACACATAGATCAAGGTTAAAAACTTAGAGAGTGAAAGAGACAGAAGTAATTCCTCATGATTATAGCTGACTTTTCAACAAAGATACATTGAAATGAAAGAATAGTCCTATCAATTAGTGGTGCTGGGAAAAATGAACCCCCTGGTGAAGAACAATGAAACCTGACTTCTCTTTATTGTCAGTTATAAAATCAGTTCAAAATATATTAAAGACTTAAATGTAGAATCTACAATGATGAAACTAACTATAATAAAATGTGGAAATACTTCATTGGAGTGGGCACTGTTCTTTCTTCTTTTCTTTTTCCTTCTTTGTTTCATTTTTCTTTGTTTGTTTGTTCTCTGTTTCTTTAATACCATTCTAAAGCAGAGTAAACCAAAGCAACTGTAATTGAATATCTAACTGAACACTCCTGCACTACAAAGGAAACAATCAGCAGAATGAAGAGAGAGACTTTAGAATGAGAAAAATGGGAATTAATATCTAGAGTATGAAAAGAACAACAACAATAACAACAAAATAATCCCCAATAATAAAAAACCAAGTAGCCTAACTGAAAAGAGGCAGTAGATCTAAAAAGACAATTCTCAAAAAAGTGCATGCGCTATGAGTATCACTCCAACTCTATGTGCAAAGGAAATGGCAACAGCATGTCAAAGAAACAGCTGCCCCACATGTTCCCTGTTCTAATTTTCCATGCAATGGTTGTAATGGAGAGTCACATCAGTGAGAGAATAAGGAGAAGGGACACATGGGGGAATATTGATCAATGCATCCTCAGTTATAATAAGAAAAGTTATAATAATACTTTCTGATATTCTGTTAAGTCAGGAGACTGCACAAAACAGTCCCATACTGTCCCATTTCATAGGGCTCCAAGAAAAGGTCTTTATCACAAAGTGAGGTATGAGGAGACAGAGATGTTTAATCTGAGTTTAACATTATTGTCCAGTGTAACACTGTCTGCTTCTGCAGAAGACCCAAGTTCAGTTCCCAAAAACTACATGGAGACTCACAACTGGTGATCATTTTTGTTCCAGGGCATCTAGTGCCCTGTGGCCTTCATATTCAGAAGGCACTTAAGTGGCGCTTGTATAGACATTCAGGCAAAACACTCATACACATACAATACAAACAAAAATTTAAATATCTTTAAAAACAGAGCGGCTTTCTATAAAAAAAATTTAACTTATTCTTTTTACTTATTCAGTTTACATCCTGCTCATTGTCCCTCACCTGGTCACCCTCTGCCACCATCCTTCCCCTGTGCCCCCTTCTCTGAGCAGGTGCCCCCTGGTTATCCCCCTACCCTGACACTTTGAATCTCTTTGGGGCACGTTGTCTCCCACTGAGACCAGACAAAGCAGCCAAGCTAGAAGAATATATCCATATACAGGCAACAGCTTTGGGGATTTTTTTTTAATCAGATAAAATGTAATTTTTCTTTTAAAATCAGTCTGACTTTGTTAACACTAAAATTTTTAATCCTTTTATATCATCTTCAATAAGTAACTCATTTTTTTATTATGACTAAATTGCTACTCAACATAAAGGTTTGTAAACATTTTGGCAGGCATAGTGAAAGAGCCAATTAAAGGTACCATTCTTGAATCTGAGAATACACATACTATAATACTTATACGAAGTGCCAAATTACATTATGTTGGGGTTTATTTTCAATTAAATTTACTTTTAACTAATATCTGAAAAACAAATATCGAACATATTGATGACATAATGTGCTACTTTAATACACATGTTTTGATCATTATACTCTACAATGTTTAAATCAGGTTAAACACATCTGCCTCCTCATACCACACAGGGACGCACCTTTGTGATAGAACTTTCATCATCCTTTCTTGGAGCTTTTAGAAATGGGACAGTGTATTACTGTCATCTGAGGTCTCCCACTGTCAATATCACACCAGGAATTCTTGTTTTCTTTCTATAACTTAGCATGCATTAATCAACAATTCCCCAGCCATCCTTCCTCTTTATTCTCCCCAGCTACCATTTCTCTTACTTTTAATTTAAAAAGTATTTAATTTATGAGGTAGCTCATATTTAGGATGAGAAAATGTCACACAGGAAGTTCAGCTAAAGGGATCCTGTGATCATTAATTTTCACTTCAGAAACATCCTTTCCCAAACCCCCAATAAACAGTGACCATAGCCAGTATCCAATCTAAACATCCCCTAACAAAGCAAAACAAAATCAACCCACTCTTGCAAAAAGACAAAATGTTTGATGAATCGACAATACTAAACTCTACCACAGGCTGCTCTCTCTCTCTTTCATCCTGATAATTGTTGACTAATGTTTAGAAATGGACTCTTTTCTACTCCTGCATTCTTTAAAAAACCATGAGGTGGTCACAAACTCATTAAATAAAAAACAGGATGTCTTCATTAAGAGTACCTTGGACTAGTGGAGTTGTCAGTTTCAGAGTTTTGGAATACACGCCCGATGGGGAATGAAGGGACTTGGCACACTGAAGATACAGCTGGAGTAGTTTTAGTAAATGCTGGGGATTTTCTGGGACTAGCATATTAACAGAATGGTGGTGGCGAAACCAAAGATCGTTCTAGGCAGTAGGACAGGCTGAACAGAAGGAGAGTAATAGAGATAAATGTTCAGTATGACATATCAGAGGAAAAGCAGGGGAGACAGAAAAGGGAAGTGATTTACACTGATGTTCACCAGAACCTGAGAAGCATCATTGGATGGTGATTTCAGAACAAAGCCTCGGTGGGATACGTTTACTGAAATTGTTCATGTGGTTTCAGGTTTCATTAGGGGGAAGTTTATTACCTGAAGCAAACATAGCTGATGAACACAGTCATTTTTCTCTAAGTTCATACTATCTTAAAAAAAATAAATATAAAGTTTAGCGATTCCAACGTGTATGTCCTCAAACTCCACAAAGAATCACTATTTTTTGCAGTACTTGGAAGCTAACTTTTTTCCTTACATTTTGTACATGAACTTCAAAGATGAATATTATGTTTTTTTCTAAAAATAATATGTTGAGAAATTGAGTGTACATTCCATAGGATATTCATTTAAGGACCAGTGGCTACCATTCATTCATAAAGCAACATAACTTCCCCTGAGGAAATGAGGGTAGGTTAACTGAATTGGGGAATAAATCTTAATGGTATCAGAGTCTGGGGGTCTAAAGTGAGAACTTCTTTGTCTTCTATCGTTTATGCCCTCAGCTCTCACCCTAATGCCTGGCATTAAGTTATTCATCAGTAAATGCTGAAGTTAAAACACATTGTACATCCTAATCAAGATGCTTCAATGAGACCATCTCCATGGTTAAATGGTATAAATTAACATGTACAAAAGTTGCCTAGGCTGGTGCTAGTTAGTATGAAAATTGTAAAGAAGGCATAGAGACACTTCAATGGGTGCAATACTTCTTGTGCAAGATTGAGGATTTGAGTGCAGATACCCCCTTGAACCATATAAGCTAGGAACGGAGCAATAGGGAGAGAAGGAGAGAAGGAGAAAGGGAGGGAGGGAAGGAGGGAGGGAGGGAAGGAGGGAGAGAGGGAGGGGGGGAGGGAGGGAGAGGTTACAAAATAAATAGTACAAAATAGGCCATATAAAGATTATATTTTAATCAATAATCCTAAAAGATACATTTTTATTTGTGCATTCCAAGCGACCACTCATCTTTCGAAGGATTCCCCAGTGTTTCAAAGCAGTCCCCCTTGCAAATTCAGCTGCCGTTGACCATCTTGAGTCTAGCACTGAGGATATTGGAAATCTGAGGAGACACAATGACCTCTAGAAGAATATAGTGTGCATTTAGGGTGGCCCAAACTTCTGGTTGTGCTTTAGCTTCCAGAAGTGAGGACTTGTGATTACTTCCCCTCCCCTGGGACTTTAGGACTTCATTCTTAAAGAAAATATCTATAGTGTTAATGCTAAGAAAGGAAGACTGAGGCTCAGAGTGTGCAGCATAATTTCTGGTTTATAAAGAAAATCTCGAGCATATTAGCAACTAGATGTAGGGCAAGCACATGCATTTCCATATCAAACCAACATACACACAGGAGATTGATCTGTCTTTATAAACTAGAGAATCTTGCAAATTGATCTCATGGGAATGTTTTCCTAGGACCTGAATCTTATGCATACATTTCAAAAACGAATCAAAGGGAAGTGGCACTCTCTCAAATAAAATTAGCCATAGGCAGGCAAAGTTCTGAAATCACACATTTTAACAGACTCGATACCTCCTAGCTACTAAGAAGATATCCAGAAGGCTGGCAAGAAAGCAAGCCACAGACTATAGGGCTAATTCATCAGCTACACAGCTGGTGTTCCAGAGGAAACACTGTTGGTGAGGTTGGAGTTTCCACTAAGGGATGCCCATCTGCATGGAAGGAAGTAGCAAAGCATTTCTGTATCCAGAAGTTTCATTATAGGATGCTAGGCATAGGATGCTAGGCCAGACTGTGTACACAGCACCCCACATGAGTCCTCAATGCAGGTGAAATGGAACTGGAGGTGGACTTGCTAGCTATGTGCTACGTATAATATATATATTATAAAATAATATAAAATAAATTATAATAAAATATATAAAATATATTAAATTATTATATTATATTAATTATATTATATATAATATATATTAATTATATATACATATACATATACATATACATATACATATACATATACATATA
>NW_021604665.1:5087706-5230939 GCF_004785775.1 Grammomys surdaster | reverse complement strand
ATATACATATACATATACATATACATATACATATACATATACATATACATATATATATATATATAAATTGGAGGATTATGATAAAATAAATTAGTAGCCTGTAGCAAACCACCCAGTTATTGCATCATCAAAGGAGAACTAGAGACATGGTCAGGAATATAAATTTTGATTCTTCATAAAGTTCTTGGGGTTCAGAGTCTGTCAGCTGTTATTTTTCACTTTGGAGCATTTATAGAATAATTCTTATACCTTTGAGTCCCTCATAGGCAAAACAAGAACGGCTCCTTCTTACTACAGACAGAAATCAGTCTTTAGGTTGTGAGGACTCAGATACACTGCTTTGATTACACTGAAAGCCACAACCTTTTCTCAGAAGGACCATATAGTCAGTAAATGTGTGAGGCTTGGGGTTGGGGGAGCGTGGCTTATGAACTGTCACAACTACACATTCTACTCTAGTGGAGCACAAAAGCCATCGCAGGGTAGTAAGTAATGAGTGGCCGTGTCTCACTACACCTCTATATGTGGAAGAGCCACATGCTACTCAGGATGTAATTTGTAATGGTTTACAGACTGTATAGCATTATTATTACACTTTGTTCCATTCCAAGCATTACATAAGTTGCGCATAATTATAGGCACACACCTATAATGCCAGAACTTTGGAAGTAGAAACAGTAGAATCTGGTGTTCTAGGCCATTCTTGGCTCTACAGAGAATTTAAGGCCAGTTCAAACTAGAGAACCTGTCTAATACTACTGGGTATTAATAATAACGAGAAGAAATGATATATCAAAAATAAATCCAAGCACAGCAAATTGTTTGCAACGTTCTGCAAACTTCATGAAGTGCTTTATGTATATTGTTTAGCAAGTCTTGTTGATTCCCACACTAACAAAGATTGGTATGCTACCTGTAGTAGAAGCAGGTGTATCAGAGGTTTAAACTTACCCTTGACTGCACAGTGATGTTCAAAGTCATGCTATATGAGATTGTGTCTCAAAAGGTTCAAACAAATACTCAAACTAAAATGTATCCATTGTCACTTTCAAGGTAGAAATAGATTCTACTCCTGTTTTTTAAAACGTCACTTTAAGTAATTGATACAATGCTACACAGTTACTGGCCTTGTGTATGGCATATATTATTACTAAGGAGCTTTCAAAATGACAATCAAGACTGTGTGTGTGTGTGTGTGTGTGTGTGTGTGTGTGTGTGATCACAATAGCTTTCATGCTTGTATTACTTTACTTAATCCCAAATCCCCAGAGAGTGGCTTCTATTACTATCTCCATTTGGTAGGTGAAAGAGCTCCAGGCTGAAAGACATTAACTTTCTCACCTCAGGTCACATAGAAAATTACAGAGCAAGGACAGAATCCCAAAATATTAGATTCCAAGGTCTAAATGTTGAGACCTTTAAACTCTGCACCAAGACATCCCTTTCAGTTCAGAAATATCATATAATTGATAGAGACTTGATTGGGCCTCAAGGGCTCACATCCTGATTGTTTCTAAGACCTTTGGAGATGGGCTGACATATGAAACACTAGTGTCCAAGTCAGAAGACAAACAAAAGACAAAGGTTGGAGCTCAGCAAAAAAGTCAGAGGGAAAAGATCATTTCCCTGATGCTTCTAATCTCCTTCCCACACTGCCTGAGCAGCCCATGGGAAGCTTTCCAATATTCTTACCTCTGCACAGGGCCCAGTCATATGGACCTGGGTAGGAGATAAGCAGAAGTTTCCTTAGGCTTCTGCCTGTTAGGATCTGGGGAGAGGGCACATGGGTGGGCATAAATCCCAAACATTATAAAGAAGAAAAATTAAAGGGTAGTGTCTTCAAACTTGGCTGCCCACATGATTCACTTATATATGTGAAGTGTTTAGCAGAGAGCCTGACACAGAAGAAATTTTAAAGTTTTTAACTGGAAGTGTTAAGAACAGAGATGCAGATCTTTCATCTGTATCATGAATTGAGTTTAACAGAGCAAAATGGTCCATGATACTCCTTGGGAATCACAGGTAAGTAAATTTGCCATTGACTTTCCCCAGACCTGAAAGATGGTTTGCTAGATTTGTATACAGAAGTCATTGATCTTGACTTCTAGAGGTTAGGCATGATGTCTGACTCCATTCCATTTGCTTTAGCTCAGTGACTTCCATGGAGTAAAGATACCAGTATGTCTTGAACTGACTCTAAGTCTGTTTTGTATAGGAAAGTCTCACTTTAATCATTAATTTGAAGTGGGATGTTCTGATGCTGCTTGTATTCAAATGCTAAATTCTCTACCTCAAGATCTGATTGATTCAAGACCAGCATATCCTCATGTATACCAGCTTTTGCTGTATAAACCTTACCTGCCACCCCCATTATCCATGATTTGTTAATAAATATGCCTATAGCCTGTAGCTGGGCAGAAGAGAGGTAGGCGGCACTTCAATTTCCAAGCTTGGAGTCTGAGGCAGGGACCACAGGAGAGAGAGAGGAGGAGGAAAGAGGAGGAAGCCACACTGGGGTAGGTGGATCCTGAGTGCTTGGCCCTGAGGGCCAGGTGGTTGAGAAGGAGTGGCCCAAGCAGAATACAGCAAGTGATATATCAGGGTTATTGACAGAGAAGTAGATAAAATAGCACAGAGGGTTGATATCTGCCCAGCTCTAGTGTTTTAATGCTTATTGTGAACATAAAGGCTTTATGTTTTTTATTTGGAAACTAAATGATCTAAGGTAGGGTAGAAATCCCTGAATAATACTTACCGAGACAGTGATCAAAGCTCACAACTTTAATCACTTGTATTTGAATCAAGAAAGACTTTGAAATTAATAGCAAAGTAATGGAAATCCCCTACATATACAGACATAAAGTTGACAGAGTAGGATACACAATAGAAACCAGTCTTGGTGGGAACAAAGGAAGCGATTGCCTCTGAAGATGACAGTTGTTCAGCAAACAGAGGAAGAAAAATGAGGTGTGTTTGTGTTTGAGAGGATTAGAAATTCATGTGGGAACACTGAAAAATAAAACAGTCTGGTGGGATCAAGCCAAAGAGGATCTGCTCATATAAAGATCAGGTCCTGAAACGATGGGCCAGATACACTCATCCCAGTCACATGCCGTTATCTTGAAATGTGATTACCCTTGGAAGGCTATCGAGGACACTGCCAGAAAAGAATGGTGACTAATGATGACATTTTCCTTTTACTCTCACACTGAAGGATGATTTGTGGGCAGTGTGTATGCTGTATTGAAAGTCATGTGATCCATACAGAAAGGAGAGAGATGGTCAGCCTGAGATCTCCCAGTTAACAGCAAGAGGCTGGGTTGGAGTTCCTAGAAAGAACAGGGCCACTTTTCTCATAAGAGAGCATAACAACTAGAATACAAGAAAGTAAGCTGAGTCCATCAATACAAAAATCATATAACAAGGAGCAGCTTAAGCCAATGTAGTGATTTTTAGAAACACCAGGAAGGTGTGGTTAAAGCATGTAGAATGGTTACAAGTCACTTTATGTACCAAGGCCTATGGATTTCAGAGAACCTAATAAGCAACTTTCTGTGATAAATATTAAAGCATTAAGCTTTTACAGTAGACAAACTTGTACCTTGAATTTTCTATATTTGAGTTCATGTGGTAGGCGATTTCTTTCTTTTTGTCATATGGGTAACATCAGGGAGCACCTGAATTTGGCTGAAGTGCTCTGTATTCACTGTCCCTCACCGCTCTTCTTTGTGGAGATGGTCATTTCATACTCTTCAATATTTATGATCACCACACAAACAAATCCATCCATGAAATAGAATTCCTGCCTTCCAGCCTCAGTGGTCTGCCCAGGGTTGGCAAACTGGCCCAAACTGGAAGAAAATGTGGAACTCCCTGTTCTGATGGTTTCTTGATTAAAGGAATAAAGCCTGAGGAGTGGACAGCTATTTTGACATGGGGGCTGAGGTACAGAAACGTTATTGACATCTCTCATGCCAAGTCTCCAGTTCTAGGGTATACTGTATTTTCTTACAATAAATTGCATCCTTACATTTTTATTCTTGCTCAAGTGGGTCTCCACTTCTGCCAAATAAGAGCCTGAGCTAATACAGAAATGGGATTGAGCTATTTGCAGAATCTATCCACTTTTACTTCTGAACAAGGGTCCTAACAAAATGAATGTTTGCTAGGCAGAATGACCCAAGTATTCGGTTTGAATACTGATAAGCATTTTCCACACATTGCAGTTAGATATAAAAAATCTGGTCTTAAATTAAGATTGGCGTATCTGGGCTTCCAGATGGTGACTTACATCTTGAAGTAAAATGAAATGACTTCTGTCTCTTATGGTAGTTCTGACATCACCATTTATTACAGAGCCCAAGTGTACTGTTAGCCTCTGCATAAAACCTTCTCAAAAAGGACTTTTGTCAAGAGCTTTAGTAGGGTTAGGGGGACAAACACAACTTGGGGACAGGATATTTTAAAGGGTAAGACTGAAAGCAAAGAATTTGGGTATATCTTTTATGTTTCTTTGAATAGCCTGAATCACTGCTGATATTCTTATTTGAATGAAGATAAACAAATGGCATAAAGAATATGTTTTTAGAGTAGGCTAGTCAGAGGTTTGTGTCTTACCTCAGTCATGTAAACCTTGACTCAGTTACTTTTCTAAGCTTCCATTTCCTCATTTGTAGAATGAAAACCAGTTTTTTTTCCTATAGAACTTTAATAAGAAATATAATAGGAGATATTCATAAGATTGTAGTTACTATTACTAGGCCAAATAAAATTGTCACTTGTTAGATTAGTTCCTGTATTAATTCATTTGTGTATTCATTAATTCCACAAGAATTTTGCTGTTGTTGTTATTGTTTTTCTCTGTCTACTGTGAGCAAATCCCTGTATTGGAGGTTACAAGTACATTAATAAAGAGAAGCACGATCCAATCCATGTCTTCATGATATTATGATTCATTGAGATTTAGAGATAACAAATAAACTGGACAAGGAACTTCCTCGTGTTGTAGAATGCATCAGAGTGATGTCCTCACAGGGTCCCAGCTGAGTGACAAATGCTTCAGTGTTCAGTCTCCTTTAAAATTCAGTGTTTGTAAACACCTTCCCATTCTTTTCTCATGATTCTTTTTTAACCATCTCTATGAGGGTTAGCCACCTGGACCATACTCTACTGTCCACAGTGTGTACACCCATCGTCTGTATCTTTTTAGGCAACAACAATAAATGGAGTAAAAGCTCAATTTAAAAGTTGAGCTACTTGGGTTGACATTGATTCCCCCAAGAGTCATAAGCTATCTAAATAAAACCCCAGTACCAGGCATAAGAAAGTCACTTTTGAGTTGTTGGTGTCCAAGAAACACCTCAAGCAAGCTATTGCTGTTGCATTTGGTTGCCTACTGAAAACACCATGAACTTTGAACCTAGCACTCAGAGGATTACAGCAGAATCTAACCCGAAAGCCTCCTTTCTGAAGAGCAGCTTTCATATATCTGTCAGACACTATGCAAGCTACCAAGGATGGAAAGTAACTAATAGTCCTGCATAGCCTATAACCCACAATGACCAGCATAGCAAGATAAAGATTCAGTAGTGGCACTCTTATCTTGGCAGTAACCAACAGCTGTCTAGGTAGACTTAAAGCCTGCTCAGCAGGAAGGAAATCATGCCTGGTCTTGGAAATCTAGTCAACTACCCATAGTTAGTGAGATCTTGGGGAAGAGTCTGGCACTACCACTTTACTAAATCAGTGTAATTCCCAACTGCAATCTAAATGCTGATCACTCTACCTTCAGGAAAAGTATAGCTCCCATTCCTTACCAAGAAACTTTTCTTTGCCTCAACATATACTGTTACAGAGAAACACAACTGGTCAAAATACAGAGAACGATTGTTTGTGGAACATTCATCCCTAATGGATACATTTATATATTACAACTCCTGCATTTATGCTTCAGGGAACAACAGTACAGAAGAGGTAGAAAGGTAAGAGCCAAAGGACCAGAAAATCTGCCATAAGTTTGTGTCTTCTGTAAATGATAGAGAAGATTCTCCCAGGCTCCTTAAACTAGATCTGACAATATAGTAACTAACAGCATGAGTTATTTTTCATGTTGCCCCATTGCCTGGATTTAGGTGACGATGAGGTAGGTGAAAGGAATGTTTTCTATTTGGTATTATTCTTATTTCTTTTAGCTAGAAATAGAAAATGATGAGAAAAAAGAAGGAGGAGGAGGAGGAAGAGGAGGAGGAGGAGGAGAAGGAGGGAGGAAAGGAGAAGGAAGAGGAAGGGGAGGAGGAGAAAGAAAGAAAGAAAGAAAGAAAGAAAGAAAGAAAGAAAGAAAGAAAGAAAGAAAGAGGAGAAGGGGAAGAGAAGACACTAAGGAATTTAAGGAAGTGGGGAAGGGAGACAATCGGGAAGACTTCTGAGTACCTGCCAACACATATACACAATATAAAAGCCTAAAGATGCTTCCTGATTAGTAGTCTGGTATTTTAGTTATTTATTGGGGCCTCATATTTTAGTGACTCTCTTTCCTTAGACTAGGTGTAAGGTATTTGAAAACTAATAGAAAGGTTCTGTGGTATAGTGATGACATTGCTGCATATATAATGCTCAAGATGATCTCTGGCTAGGAATTAATAAAATCCTGTTCTCTATCTGGGACACAGACCAGCATCCCATCTGTTTATCAACTCTATGGCAGAATGATGGGTTTATCAGAGAAATTCCTATGTTAATGTCATATCAATTGACTACATTTGCTTCATCTCATAAATTTACTTTCATTACAAGTAGACATGAGTCGGTGGTTCAGACGACACAGTTTTCTGTTTCTTGGGGGAAAAATAACATCTGTAGCCTTCTCACTGGGCATGTGGACAAAAACGAAACTTTCAGGCAATTAACCGGCAGAATTGCGTGTATATTTACACACAAAATGGCTTATTTTTCATTGTAATTAGCTTGCAGAGCATCACTGGGGACTCTAAATAAATGTATGGGAATGTCTACATATAAATAAACTGTTTGCACTGGAGTTAATTTGCTTCACTGCTAGATACAGGCAGAAGCTAAGTGAGCCATTAATGTTGAGCATTAGTTTTGCAGACAATAGAAGGAGGCCTCCGGTCTAGCAGCTGTCCTTTGTTTTCCTGCCTCTGTCCTAAAGAGTTAGCCTTTCTTATATCTTACTAGTAGTTCTCATCCCTTTCTTAACCTGGTTCTCTCATTAAACCACTGGGGAATTTAAACAAAAACAACATAGCAAGCAAGCAAATATGTGGATCCTACCAGAGAGCTGACGCTCTTTTGGATTATGTTTGGCTTAAGTGCACGTCTGAGGTGCTGCACTGCTGACTCCCTCTGTAAGGCTCATCAGGGTTAGCAATAGCTCCTGGATGACCATCACTCTTTTAGCCATGTGTCCTTGCTTGCAGGTGACCTTGTGTTATCAATAAGTATCCGTTAAACTAGAGGAAAACTAAAGCACTTTGAACTTCAATAGATACTAAAGTAGCGCTAGACCCAAGGACGGAATGTTTCTTCATCTAATTTTTGCTTCTTTTTTGCCTCATATTTATGTCGCTCCTGTAATATTATTAAAGCCTGAAGAGATTTTGCACATGTACGGACAACTGTACTGGTTAATCACAAGGCTGCTAAATAGATGGAGGTGACTCCAGGACAGCCTGGGGCAGTTATGAGAATTCTGATTTTCTATGGATGAACAAGAGCACATTGCTGTCTGAGAGCCTTCACGAGGAACCAAAAGGAAATATAAATAATATCACTGTTTCAATGCTGATAATATCAAACTGATTCATGGGTAGCAATCCCCTAAGTCCTCAGATGAACTCTGTGAGGTACATACTTTATTATAGCTGTTTAAAGAAATGGGGAAATTGGGGTAAACCTAAAAGAGGTTGAAAAGTGGTCTGTGAGCTACAGAAGTAGCAGATGAGTCATGGTCAAGATCCAGGGTGTACCCAACAACACAGAGGTCAGACTACAGGCATCATTGAATACAGTCTGTAGCCACTATAGAGGTCAGAACACAAGCATCTTTGAATGTGATCAGTCTCTGGAGAGGCATCTGTAGCTTGAGAGTTTTTTTTTTGTTTGTTTGTTTTGTTTTGGTTGGTTGGTTTTATTGTTTTTATTTTTTGTTTTTTGTTTTTTTTCTCTCTCACCTCTCACAATTGCACTGGGTCCTGTCTACTCAGCACAAACGATTCATCTGTACATCATGTACATTAATTCACTTACCATCTACAAATCCTCACAAGTACAATCATTCTTTCTGATTTATAGAGAATTTAGGCACAGGGACGTTAAATAATTTTCCCAACATCTAAAATAGGGTCTGACCAGCAGAAGGCAGAAGGCTATGAGTTACTTTGTGTTTCAAGATACTGAGGGATGCCAGCAGCTACTATAGGTAAACAAATGCATGTTTTTTTTTTTTCTTTACAAGTACCAGGAAAGTCCTACCAAAATAATCAGCCAGAAGGTATTGCTTTTAATTTTAAAATGTTCCCTATTTATGCTTCTCCCATTTCCAATTTTTCTCAGGAAACACTTGCTCAGTGTAGATTCTTGCTCATGTTATGGGCAGGCTAGTAAGGCCTAGGGGTCAGGAGAACATGTTTTAGATGGTAAATCGCCATTTTTCCATGAAGATTCTGATGCTATGAAGCCTTAGAAAATTACCAGGGTCTGAGAGGAACCTCTTTCTTATTATCAAGTTGGAAAGAATTATTTACCTTGTAAAATTTGCTTCAAAAAAAAATGGAATGAATTCTACAAACCATTTAGCCCAAGATTGGCACAAAGAAGAGAATAAATAAAAATTGTAACCCAGCACTCCCTGAACTCACTTTCTCAGCCTTGAAGTCATTTCCTTGTCTTTGCTATGAATGCAAATCTCATTCTTCCATTGAGACTCAGAGCAAGTACTTAACTCCTTCTCATTCTTCCTAAATGTACACTGAGTACCTGTTATGTATAGGGCATGTACGCCAATAGTGGCCCCAGCCTACAAGTGTGTGTGTGTGTGTGTGTGTGTGTGTGTGTGTGTTCTTGATAGGTCTCAGGCTTAGTAGATCACAAAATAGTGTAAAATTTAACCCCAGGTAGCCCCTACCAGTTAATAACATCTAAAACCAGGAAAAAGTTTGGTTGGTTTGGTTCAACCAATTTTGAGCCAGAACAGTTGAAATTAATTATAAAGAAGCTGCAATACAAGCTTTATGCAATTTAAATGGACAAGAAACCTAATTTGGGATTGAGCTTGCTGGCTGGCTCCTTGTGGCTTGTTCAACTGCTTCCTTATACAATCCAGGACCAGGACTTGCCCAGAGGTGCCACTGCCCACAGTGAGCTGAGGTAACCACATAAGTCGCTATCTGGAAAGTGCCCCCACAGACCTACCTACAGGCCAATCTGATAGAATGCATTTGCTCAACTTAAGCTTCATCTTCCCAAATAACCCTGGTTTGAGTCAAGCCGACAAAATCATACCAAGGCAATCTACTTTTGCATTTTCTATGGGAACAACTCAACTGCATTCTCTCCCCATTTCTGTAAAGTACCCATATTGCAAACCAAAGCCTGTATGATTGTGCTATGACAGTCAGCTAAGATGTTACTTTTTTCCTTTTTAGCCAATGAAAATTCTTTTTTTTTTTTTTTTTTGGTTCTTCAAGACAGGGTTTCTCTGTATAGCCCCGGCTGTCCTGGAACTCACTCTGTAGACCAGGCTGGCCTCAAACTCAGAAATCCGCCTGCCTCTGCCTCCCAAAGTGCTGAGATTAAAGGCGTGCTCCACCACCGTCCGGCTGCCAACGAAAATTCTAATTGCTCAAAACTCAACCTAAATGCTGTCTGGATGGCGGGAGAGTCGAGACAGAAGTGGATCTAGAGAACAGGGTTGGTGGTAGCAGACTGGAAGGAGTGGAGGGAGGGGAAGGTTAGGATATATTATATGAGAGAAGAATAAATAAAAATTAAAAACACAAAAAGAATTAGCCAGTCTGTAGCAGTGTAATTACAGCACTGTCTTTGCTCACAGTGTCTGTGGGGATTCCCATGAGAGTTTGCCTCCCCACCCCTCCTCCACCCCCAAAGACCATGCAGTCACTTGAAGTCTGTGAATATCAAAGGCAGGGAGGCTATTTCCAACGTGCTTAGAAACCAGCTCAGAAGTTTGCAATTCAAGAATGCATACAATAGGAACATGTTCAAGCACAAACTCATGCCCCTCAAGCCCAGCCCAGTAACATAGCTCGTCTCTAGTTTGACACTCAAGAGTAAAACTCATTCCATTGACTAAATAGCCAATCTAGTATGTTACATTATTTAATGACAAGCTGGGGGCTATTTGGCAGATGAGTGACAGAATATTAATGCAGTGGTCATTGATTTTATAATATGACACCACTGTGACTCTAGCTATATGAACACAGGTAAATCTACCACCCTATAACATGGAAATAAGACACATATCTTCATGTCACGGCTGAATTAAATACTGTATATAGTTGCCTGATTCAATGTGTGTCCCATTAGCACATACTGAGAAATGATGGTTTCCTCTATATATCTCATTTTCTCAGACCTTACCGATCTACAGTTGAACCCTGCTGCTTCTTGCTCCACACCTAGCAGAGGCAGCTGGTATTTGCTGTCTTCCCACCTATAAAGTCATTACTTCAGAGTTTTAAGAGTGTCATGAGAGGAGTCAGTATATGATAACAATTAATTTGCACTTACAGCAAACCTCTATTTTCCTTATTACCTCCCTAGTATAAAAGCATACCCTGCTTTAATCCATCATCATACAAGAGACTAGAAACATAACATTTACTTCTTGTGAACATTAAACTTAGTGATTTAAAAGCCTCTCACCAGCTCCTCTAATATTTGATGAATAATAACAGATACCAATAAATTTTAGTTTTCATTAGAGCATAGTAAAACTTTTCTCATGGCTGCAGTATGTTGACAGTGGGGTAATGTCTGGCACAATGATTTCTGTCTCTGCATAAAATGTGAGCATTTCCATAGGAATCGGGGATTTTAGCATTGTTGTATCTTCATGTGAGGCCAAGCTGTGAATTTAAATAGTAGCATATGTCATACTTATGTGTACAGGCAATATTTCAAGTGACTAACTGTGACAATATTAGTGCTACCAATTTGAAATTTTCAACCTGCAGAGTGAGCTTTTGTGACTAAGGAAAAGAAACCAACTGTGCTCTAGGAGGTAGTAGTTGTGTAGTTAAGATGGTGAACTCTGACCTTGCCTTCTGATCCGATCCCCTTGTCAGAGCACATTGGAAAACAAGTGAAACTGGCTTTCTCTGCCTTGAGGAAGGTTGCATTGGCAACTCTAATTTAACTCTAATTCTAATTTGAGTACCAGGTTATATACCATGGCACATATTGTAACCATAACTTGACAAACAGCCTCAGAGAGGGAATAAATGCTGATATTGCCCCCATCTTTCAGACTGTTATCGTAACAGTTCAGTTGAGTGGCTGCTGAGAAAGCCAGTGCTTACTAGTACTGTCTGTAGCTTACACAGTGGTGTGGATTTCTATGAAGACCTGTAGAATAAACATTTTCCACCAAGTCACCTAGAACAGGCAAGGAGTACAAGGGCCAGTGAAGCTGGGTTACTAACTCTTATCATTGAAGACGATAAATGAACTAACATTACAGCCATAGCTGAGAATGATGGTTGATATACACTGATCTTAATTTCTATGATCTGGGAATCTATGACTATACTCACCTAGAATGAAGAGCCTGTGGGCCCACTAAAGCCAAGACCTTTCAAAGGTGCATAGAGCTGTCATTTATTGATCAATGTATCCAGTGTTGCTAATATGACACTTATCAAGGTGCTATCTGGCAAGTTCCACATGACTCCATTGAAAGGCAGAGAGGTGGAGAAGTGGAAAGATCACCTCTTTCAACTCTGTTTGACCTTGAAAATTTAGTCCCAGCTATGACTTAGGATTCTATGAAACAGTGTTTGGTGGAAGTTATAACAAACTACCACAAACTTGGATGCTTGAACCAAGATGAATCCATGGACTTTTAATTCCTAAATTCAGAAATCTGGCGTGAGTCTTCTGAGGCTAAGCCTGAGGGCTAGACAGGACTATGTTGCTTCCTTGGAGCTCTAGCGATGAATCTGAACCTGACCCTCCAGCTTCTCTGAGCTGTCTATACTCTTTGGCTGTAAGGCCATACTCCTTGGCTAGCTACCTATACACCTTGACTTAACGTTCCTCCCTCCGTTCATTACAGCCACCAAGGAGAGAGTTCTTCTCATATCATGGGATGCCAATACTCTGCTTTTACTCTTCTGTGTCCCGTTTTATTTTAAAGGTTTCTCTGACCATTACTTGTCTATCCACACAAACCAGGATATATGCCTTATGATGGTCAGCTCTGATAACCTTGATCTTACCTGCAACCTTAAAATCTCTTTAAAAGCCAATACATTGACAGATATGGGAGGTTAGGCATCTTTGTAAGGGTCGTTAACCTCAGTCTATCACTGAGGCCAATCCAAGAGTTACTAGAAACTTCTCTCTCAGTGCTGATGAAAACGATTTTAAGAACTGGATTGTTTAGGTATCGAACAGAGGCCAGGATCAATAACATTAAAGACATTTCAAAAAAGTCATATGAAAACCTACTAAAAAACCACTTTAGGCTGTCAATGTAGCAAAATGGTAGTTGTATGGATTATAGTCTGAGATCATATGAAACAAATTCAAGACAAACATACACAGCAAATCTTAGCTTTTCATAAGTCGTAGGTTTCTTACAGCTGATGGACTGTTCAGAAACCATGAATTAACCTCTAACCCTGGACTTTCCACTTAAATGAAATGTTGATATGATTATCTAGTAGATGTTTTGGCCTTATAAACCAGGAGCCTGATAAGAAGGCCTGAAAGGACATCAAACATACAAAGTTAAGAAAAATTAAGACAGAACTAGAATAATGCCATTTTATGAAATAACACTTTAAACCACATGTATAGAGAACTCAGTAAGTATAGGAGGCTGAGTAAAAGCACACATACCAAGTAGGTATCAGTGATTTAAAAAATAGGATCAGCAATAGAGCTATTTGGCTCTTACTTTTATTACTATGATAGGAATAAATACATTTGTGGGATACTGTCCCCCTGAAACTACTACCAGGACAACCTGCAGACAGCCTGATTTACTTACCAAATACATAATGCATTTGGAAGGGAATGGCCTATGAAACAACATGTGAATATATCTAGCACTAATTGTCTATTTATTTTTTAGTCATGAGAGAGAGACTTACTACGTAGACCAAGCTAGCCATCAACTAGAACTTGTTCTGCCTCAGCTCTCTAACTACTGGGATTATTATCATGCCTTACATTTTACTATTCTAATTTCTTGAAAAAAAAAGTCTAATTTCGAAAATCCAAAATCTAATATACAATGGAATATCTTGTTATTCCTGAGAGACATGAACAAACATAAGTAAGTCCACAAGGTTGAACATATCTCCACTGATATACTAGATATGGAAACAGTTCTCCATCCCCTTGGATGCCCACACAAGAAACCATAGAAAGAACTCAGAGAGGACACAGCTGCTAACAGCTGCTTGCTTTTTGTTCTTCCTATTCTTAATAGAACTCCCCTAACTGCTTCTGAGACTGGAGGTTTCTATGTGTCTGGCATAGCAGAGAAGCCAGACATCAACTCATATGAGTGTCCTCACTGTACAAGACTGGGGGCTGTCAAAAAGTAACCACAAGTGGTAACAGTCCTTTAAGAAATTAAATGAGAAAATGAACCCAAGAGAACAGTGCTGGTCCTCATCAGCCAACAATATCTCCCTTGTCTGTACTACTTATTATCTATCTGAGAACAAACAGCCCCTTCCATCCTGACCACAGGCATTCATTAATAACCAGAGTGATAACATAGTGGGCCTTGCTCTGCTACATCAACACGGGCCAGTTTTCCTGAAGCAAGTTGCTAAGTAAGAAACAGTTTTTGGATACACTGTCCTTTTTAGAAGATTTACTTCCATTCACTTGTCTAAATAGTACCTGAATTCTTGTGTGTTCAGCACAGTTCTGGGAAGGATAGAAGAAACAAATGTTGTAGACATAATTCTTGTCTACCGAGAGCTTACAATGTCATTGGCAAGAGGAGATATGAACATGGCATCTTTATCTCTATGTGACAAAGGACATGGTGTCATCAGCCTCTGCAGATTTCCTCACATTTTTTATAAACAAGGCAGCTGAGCTGAAAGCACAGTTGTAAAACTGGTCCTAGACAGAATTGTATCCATACCCCAGCCCTGCCTGCCCAAGTGAAAACTGGGAAAGCACATATCTAAACAATGAAAACACTGTACAATCTTTGTCATTTATGGACCCTAGCTCTTTATCTTTAGATGTGAGTATATAATCTAAATTAACCACAGAAGCCAGAAAGGTAAAATGGATGGGGGTGGGGTTGGGGGAACTCTACAGAAGGGGCTAAGAGGACACACGTGCTATGAGGGTAGAATTCAGGAGATGAGGCAAGATTTACCTGGGGAAAGGGAGGGAGAGTAACACAGAAGAGTGAAGAAGGAGTGACTTAAAAAAAATTAAGGAATGGGGGAACGGGGGATGACATCTGAAATGCAAATAAATACAATATCCAATGAAAAAAGAAAAGAAAAGAGAAAGAATAAAGGATGCTTGGCAGAGCCATATGGAACATATTATGTTATGTTTACTGAAAAACACATATAGTATATATGTGTATATGTCCACATACATATGGTATAAATTACATAAATAAATAAATAAATAAATAAATAAATACATACATCACACACAGAGACAGGTACACGCGTGCATGCCACATGGGGTAAGAATGTGCAAAACCATAGGCTAACAAAAACCCCTGTGACACACATGAGAAACCTTCTTTGAGTCATTGGTCAGAAGGTTTAAGAACTCCAAAACCAAAATAGACCACTGCCATTGGCCCTGTTTTCCTTCAAGGATTTGATGGCAAGACCTTATTGCTGAAGACACACCACACTTCAAACACAGATGTTAGCAGAATCAAGATCGAAATGACCTGTAAGTCACATCCTGAGGACTGGCTTTCATAGTATCTGAAGGTGCTACACACACTGCCAAGAGAGAAAAGCAGTCATTTTTCTCTCCAGCTGTATAGCCACAAACCACAACAATGTCCAGATTAGCAAGACATACCTAATGGTGTTATAATGCTACTTTTATTTGAGGAGTAACCAATAGATGCCTATTTGGACTTAAGTTCTGCTCAATAGAAGGAAATCGATGCCTGATACTGCAAACCTACAATTTACCCATGGCTAGAGGGGTTCCAGACCCTAGAGGAGAGGTCACAGACTTTACAGAAAAACACACCACTTGCCATTTTTCTAAATTAATATAATTTAGAACTGTATTATAAGTGCATATCTTTCTACCCATGTAGAAGAATAGGTCTTACCTCTCATCAAAGCCACTTCTTTTGGCAGTTACTTGGAAGCTATTACAGATGATCATGACTGGTCAAAATGCAGAGAATAGGTGACTGTGGTATGCCTAATCCCCAGTGATACATCTAAGGCAACTCTACACTCAAGACTAAGAGACAATCATAGAAGAGGGACCAGAATGATTGTAAGAACTCGAGTATGTACCAGGATGCCTGCTTCTAGAGAGTCTCTTCTACACATGACAGAAAAGCTGAAATTACAAAATCTCAGCAATGTAGTTGCATAAGCAAGAACTACATAATGACAATCAATTAACATACCAATATGGATGAGTGAGATTTTACAAGGCTCAACCCCTACCTTCATCAAGAGCAAAAGGCAATTAATGGCTACTGAGATAGAAAGAATCAGTTTTCTTCAGTGATAAAACTCCTGATAGGCCATCAAATCTAACCTGGCAAATCCTAATCAGTAGAAGTGTGTGTGTGTGTGTGTGTGTGTGTGTGTGTGTGTGTGCACCTTTGGGGGCAAGTTTTAATTCTATGGATGGGAAGTTAAGGCTCAGAAACATTGCTCTGCCTAGGGTAAGAGAAGGACCTGAAATGTAGGCATCTCCAGGGAAGTGTTCTTCCACTCAACAGCTTGAGTTTCTCCTTTAGAATTTCGACCCCACACTTCCGGCCTCTATGTTTTCCAAGGAGTGGATTCAAAATGGAGTTCTCCACCAGAATTTTCAGTGCTGTCTAATAAAGCAACCACAGACACTGCCATGTGTGGCTTTTACTATTAGCACTGGAAGTGTGTGGAGCATAACTGAAGAGCTGGACTTTATTCCATTTCAAGTAAATGTAAGTGGCCATGTGTAACTTCTGGATAACAGTGTGGATAGAAGCCCCATGGTATTCCCCAGGCACAATCATCTAGCTTTGCTCTACACAGCAAGGGATGGGCTGCTCACCCTGCAACAATGGGTCCATTTCCCTGCTTTCTGTCTCCAATGAAAAGAAAAGTCATCATGATATTGAGCTAGCATCTCTTATCCTAGCTTCTACTTACTTGGTCTGAAAATTTTCCCTAGAGCTACACAAAGCATGCTTAATCAGTTTCACAAAACAGTACGTATTAATACCAACGCGAAAGGCATATATAACATCATGTGTAAATGTTGGCAATTACAAAGCACTGGAACCCAAATTAATCTGGGTTCTGGGTTTTTATGAGGCTACAGTGAGCATTCAGCATACAGGTTTGATGACAGTATCAAGGTGGTGAAGAAATTCATCGTTACATGCTAACTGGTACTCACTATATGTGAAGCCTTGCTCGATTCCTTCCAATAGCTCTTTTCATCTACTTCCTTAATAGCTCCATAGGTCCAGTGCCACTGACCAGCCCAACTCTATGAAAAGGATCCTAAGGTAAGTATTCAGACATCTTCATATATCTTGAAAGAGATGAAGCTCAAGTTTGACATTACCGAGTTTGAATTCAAAGCTCATGCTGCAGACACAGGAGAACAGCACTGTAGTGACAGAGATCTTGGGGCCTAGGATTCCTACCCTCAGGAAGCAGAAGGGCTGAGAACATTATAGCTCTATCTCCCCAGACCCTTATCATTCCCACAGAACACTGGCCTGGTGGGGAAAAGCCAGTTTTCAAATGTCCAGAAGTACCCAGGACTGGGAAAAATGTTCTTGGCACAGATTTCACACTGAAATGCTTATGGTAGCTAGGAAAACTCTCGAAGATCAGAATGATGGGTTACTTATTTAAATGTGTGTATGTATACATGTTTGTGCATGTGGATCTAAATGTGAGAATGAATGCTCCGAAGTAGATCTTGCTGATGACATAGCAAGCAGTTTACCAAGTGAGACATCTTCTCTAGCCCTTAAAGGAATCTTTACTTCTTCAATTTTCTTCTTTCCTATTTGCCTCTTTGTCAGACTGCCTTTGAGCACAGTAACTGTCCCATTGCCCTTTGCCTGTGTCATAATAGGAGGTGGACAGGAGGATAATGACTATCAATGTGTCCCATTGTCTGGGATGCAATAGAGAGTAGAGGAGGTTCTTGCAAAGTGAAGCGTCCATATCACACATAAAGTCTCAGTAGTGAGTCATTATATAGGAAAATAGGATTCTTGCCATGCAATTACCCAAGTTTCCAAGGGAAGTGTAGAATTGATACATTTTATGTGAAATGTTCTACTTTTGAAATACTGAAGACTAATTTGATAAACTGTATAACCCTGTACTAAAGCATTGTCGTATATACAATTGAGTCTTAGAATGAAAAGGGAAACTTCAGTTTTTCTTTAAAAATAAAAAAAAAAATTAAAAATGAGGCAGGCTATGGTTGAAGCCCGAGGTCAGTGAGTCCACATGGAGTCCACAGTCTGTGACATGGACACTTTGTTCAGGTCCAGGTACCATACCTAATGATCAGAAAGTTGAAGCTGAAGCTGAGAGATCTCTAATACATTGAAAATACAAATCAGTTACATAATTTGCTCTAAAACCCCCCACTTGTTAGTGCACAGACAGGGCTGATTGTTTCTGGAATGATAATATGACTTCCTCTGTTTAGTCTACACCGGAATAAAGCAAGCCTCAGTGATTTCAGATGTCATGTTCATTACCGGGCTAGAACATGTGTGACCTTGCAATTGATGAAGACTCTTCTGCTTCTACCCTCCCACTGCCCTTCCTTCCCTGCTCTCTGCCTCACACTTGGTATTTCTCTCTCTGTTTCTGAAGAGCAAGAGTTTCCTCCCGTTACTCCCTACTTTGTGGCATGGGAAGCCGAGGATTGGCCATGAGTATAAAACAATGCACTTAGCCACAGGCAGACTCAGAGTCACCTGCTCTGTTCAGCGTCAACAGCTTTTCAAACTAACAAGTAAGAATCATTGCTAAAGTGTTCAGGCCACAGAAGTCACACGATCTGCTCACAGCTGCACACCACACACAAGATAAGTTGAGAAAACCCTCTAAATGACTAGCGGGACTTTCCTGTTCTAATGTAAGAAACAGACAAGCAGTCTATTTTCATGGGTGTAACTCCCAGAGACAGTGAGGACCAAAGAAAGAAGAGCGCTAGAGAAGATATAGACATCTAATGCCAATGACTCTGGCTTTGACATCCATGTAGTGGGAAACTGAGGCAGGCAGCTGTTGCAGGGGGGTGATCAGTGCTTAAAGCTGCTGACCGAGGTAGATCCAGATATCTACAGGGGCTACTGCCAAAGGCTGCTTAGTGATTAGAGAAGTTACTCAGATTTTTTTCCCAAGAGGGAACAAAGCTTAATTTACTAGGGCTGGCACTCTCCATGGCCAGCAGAAAAATTATGAACTCTTTTTACCTCTTTGGGGCTGGAAAGAAAGAGAAGGAAAGAGAGAACATTCACACATACACAGAAACACACACACACACACGATGAAACAAAAGTCAGAGTCCAATAACTTCATGCACACAAATATTCATGCATACATACATATACATGTATAAACATGTATACAGACCTATAGATAGGCATATACATATTCATTCATAGAGCAAAGCTCCAACAAGCAGGCTCTAAGTATCCCACACATACATACATAAATACACAAAACTGGTGGGTGGAAGGAACAATGTTCCAACCCCCATTCACACAAACTTTATACATACATACATACATACATACATACATACATAGTTCACAGATGGGAGAGACAATGTTCGAGCCACACTATACCCTACCATACCATAACTCACTTAATTCTTTCTTCCACAGCTTATATATCCCAGCAAAATCTGTCAAGCAGTATATAATTACAGTGTAACTACATTTTAATTTTCTTCTAGTAAATGATTATGAAAAAAGCAATGTGTCTTTTAAAAAAACGTGTGTTTTTCGATGACGTTACAAGATATAACATTAGGTAGTACAGACCAAAAAAAAAAAAAAACCCCAAATTATTCTTAAAAATTCACATAGATTCATAACCAAGCAACTTGTTATAGATTAACAAAGTACAAGCGAGCAAGGTAGTTTCTCTCAGCCAGTTTCTCTCACTAACAGAAAGCAATTTGCTGTTACAAAGAAAGGAGTAATTACTTTATTATATATATTTAAAAACAATCTTGTAAGAATCTTAAAAGACTCATAAATCTAAACTTTTATATAAAATCAGTCATATCTACCTTAAATCCTCAAACTGTGTATCTACTCATCAGTAGTTTTTATTAAATCATGTCAGGAAGCTGAGGGCAAAAATGGGTATAAGGAATCAATCATCACCAGTCCAGCCTCAGTGAGACACGTCAGCCAGTGCAGCCATTGTTCTTATTCCCTGACCAGAAAGGATCCCTCGTTTAAGTAATAAGAGTGTGCCTTTCTGAACTCCATATTGCTCCCTAAGATTTTCTACATCAGAGCCAGTAGCTAAAATATCTCAGCCTAGTTTCACTATCAATTTTATTTTTCCAAATGTTTTCTAAGGGTGGTAGTCATTGACAATCTACATCTCTAGGGTTCTTCTCTAGGGCGGTGATAGAATCATTAATCTGTTCCAAGAACAATGCCTGAACGAGATCAAGCATTAGAACTGTGCGTGCCAGAGACACTGCCCCGTGAGGGGCTGGAAGCCCCCTTAGAGTTTTCATGTAATTCTTAGATCAAGAGGGATGTGAGGGCAGCAAGCAGAGCCGAACACCATAAGAGCATAATGTCCTCAGGACACATAGTCCTCGGGGCTGTGTCACAATAAGGCCCACCCATGTGGCTGTGGCAAGCCATGGACGGCATTCCACAAATTCTAAAGCCCTCTGTACTTCCTCCTGCATGGTTCTCAGCAATCTAATTTGTCCTAATATACAAAAAAGTCTAATATTTGGGCAAGCTGCATATGGCAGGAGAGACACCAAAGTGAAAAGCAAAATAGTGCCTAATGAGAAGCAAGATGAGTGTGCAATGCCCATTCTCCTTTAGTGGGCACAGCTTAAGGGCAAACTGGTGAGTAACCCCTTCTGTAGAAAGGCACAGTTTGAGGAAGTCTAAGGAGCATTTTACAAGCTTGATGCTTTGCTATTGGGACAGAAGGAGGAATGGAAATCTGCAGGGAATTATGTGTGCTCTGAAGGTTGTCCCAATAAAAGGTAGTAAGAGGATCTGGGAAGGTGATTCAACAAAATGCTTGGCTTGCAAGCTTGAGGACCCATGTTCTATCTCCAGGACCCACATGAAAAGCCAGGCATGGTATCCAGGCCTTGCGATCCCGCCATTGGGGAGGAAGCAGGGAGGAAGACCCCTGCTGTAGCCAGCCTAGCCTATTTGGAGAGCCAGGTCAATGAGACCCTGTAATATAAAACAAGATACTGAGTTTTGAAGGACAGTGTCAAAGTTGACCTCTAACCTCCACATGTACACATGTACCTGTACACACATGGCCATCAAGTGTGCCCACGTGAACATACACATGGCCTTTTCCTTTGGTTTGTCATTTCTCTAAACATTTATAGCCCATCACTCAGAAAGCTGTATAAGGGGAAACTCAATGCCATCTCTCAGAAGCCTATATTTTCTCTGAGTACCTCCTATGTATACATGCTACACAGATGCCAACAGTCTCTGTCTTTTTCTTATGAGTCTGTCATTTGTAATGGAGCCCATTCCAATTCAAACCTGGGTTGCAGGAAAGGCTTTATAATAGATGGAATCAAACTGATGGAGTCAGCATCACGTTGATGCAGATTTCCCCATAGTTAGTTGATCCCAATAATTATCCTGGTGCTCACTTCAGCAGCACATATACTAAAATTGGAATGGTACAGAGAAGATTAGCATGGCCCCTGAGCAAGGATGACACAATAATCATCCTGATTATCGTTCAGCCTGAAAAGTTTAGGTCCGGGGCAGAGGTGCTGCCAGTCTAGGAATCCAGGTGACTCTTGTAATAATCACTTTGCATCTCCTTGCTTCTTGAGCTGATGTTCTGATGTTGGTTGCTCCCTGGAACCATCCCCTCCCCGACTGTCCAAGACCTGGTTTCCACCATAGATTTGGATTCCATTGTTTTGGAATTATGAACTGACCCCCAGGAATTTCAAGAGCTCCTTAGAGGGTGTCTGTGCACAGCCAAGAGTGGGAGAGCTATGCCACCCTTTATCTTTCAAACAGTGAGCAGCAAACAGTGAGCAGCAAGCGGTGAGCAGTTTTCTCTCACCCCACCAAGAACACAGGCAACAGACAGGAAAGTGTTCATAGAATTTCAGAATCAGTGTTCCAACTACAGGTATCCTTGATGGTGTTTAAGATGGAAGGATCTTAACTGGGGGGACATAGGGTTAATAGAGTACCCAACATGGATGAAGAAGGGTAGATTTCTGGAGTGGGGAGAGGACCAGCAGGTTGGGTGTGGGAGTGCAGTGGGAGAAGAAGTAACAAAAATGATATGTATGTTTGAAAATATGATAATGAAACCCATAACCCACTATGCTAATTTAATAACAGTGAAAGAAAAGAAAAAAAGGAAGGAAAGAAGGAAGAAACAAAGGAAGGAAGGAATGAGAGAAGGAGGAATGGAAGGGAGGAAGGGGGAAGAAAGGAAGGAAGGAAGGAAGGAAAGAAGGAAGGAAGGAAGGGCTGCTCTCATTGCTAGTAAGTTAACCAGACACAGCTGGGAGTTTGGAGGGCCTACTGGGGACAGTGACAAACTGTTCTGCTCTTAGGTTAGTATGCTGAGACCAGAGAGGTTAAGAGGAAGGTCTAAAGATGCACAGTTCTTAAAAGACAGAGCTCACTGCCATGGACAAGCAGACTCCAGTCTCTGCTAATTGCATCTTGAATAGATATTCTTAAATTTAGTTGACTCTGTCCTGAAGATGCATCCTTATGCTTTTCTGTTTAGAAGGAATTTAAAGTATGTCTCCTGAATGAGAAATGGAATACTGCACTTGCTTTATTTGGGCAGTTCTGAAAATATTACAATGAGTAGGAAATATTTAAAATGTCAGATCCCAGAGGACTCACTCAGCAAATCTGTGTGTTGGACAGGATTAGAGTTGATAATCCCAGTTCTAATCTGGTCATAAGGTGGAGACTTTCCTGATCACCCTCAAAATTCTAGGGAACAGACTGAGAAGGCCCTGAGCTGTCATTTGATCTCTGTCACTGGTGTAAGCTTCAGTATGTATGTATGTATGTATGTATGCATGCATGTATGTATGTATGTATGTATGTATGTATGTATGTCTTTGTATGTGCATGTATATGTGAGTTTAAGTTAGTGTACAAAGCAATGAGTTTTGTCACAGGAATTTTTATACATACACATCTTTGACTTTGTTATCATTCTTCCTCCTGTACTGACCTCCCTGTCCTCCTGAAGTCACAGAGACAACCCTTCAGAGGACAGGTAAACATTGTTTATAAGTCAAGCAAACTGGGTTGGGAGTTTGGAGGGGCTACTAGGTGAGAGTGGCAAACTGTTTAGCTCACGCATGTCAGAAGAACAGTGGAGAATTGTGTAAGGGCTATTCCTATGATATAGAACTATGGACCCAAAGGTGCTAAGCTTCACCTCTTCCTGTCCTATTCCTCATTCACAGAAGCAAAAGTAATGATCTACATCAGATTTCTCCAGTCTCTGCCTTGAGGGTCTAATTCGCCCAGTCACTTGTGTTTCCAAATAAAGTTTTATTGACACACTTGTAACACTTAACACATTTCCAATGACCTTTGTCACCCTATATTGACACAGTAAAGTGTCAGTGCCATGCTTATGGTCCTTTAAGCCTAAGCTATTTATTATCTGGACCTTTACAGGTAAAACTTGCTGGTCCCAGTAATGATATTTTTATATGAAATTTAAAATATTCAAAAATTCAAAAGACTACATGTTCATGTAAAACACAGTTTTACATGAAAGTAGCAGTTGCCTCTTTCTGTATATGTATGGAAAAGACACAACTCTACAGGGTAAAGTATACACATGACATTCATTTCAGCTATACCTTTTCATAGGAGAAAAATATTCAGAAAAATGAGCATTTGATTACTAAGCTATCTGGTAAAAACACTTTCAATAATTACAAATCATTTTGCTTGCAGAAATAAAAGAGGAAAGTAGAAACAGATGACACTGGATTAAGACAGTAAACAGGGATTTAAAATTTTCAAATAGAAAAAAAACCTTCAAAGAGATTCAGTCTAGATAAAAGAGCCTGTAGGAGGATCCTCCTCAATTTTTATGATGTTCTTGGTAAAACAGAAAAAATGCCCCAAAACATACAGAATAATTCAGAAAGAGTTTTCAGAAAGAAAAAAATAGCAGGTCTCTACAGAAGATAGGTACAGGAAACAGATTGCCATCAGCCTTTTAATAAGGTGTTGACATAAGAAATCTGGTTTGTCTTAAAATCAAAGCCTTCGGAACACGTATCCATTGCATTTTAAAAACCAGCCAAAGCCCTCCCCAGCCCCCCGTTGATTTTGCCCCAACCATTAATTTTAGGAGTCCTTGATCTTTCCTCTGCAGCCTTCCAACCACACTGGTTCTCATGAAAGAACGTGATCCCTGTGGCTGTAGAGGGATTGCAGTAATTCATTCTCACAGTTCATGTTGAGTTTTAAAAATTGCTTTCAGAGGTGTCAGGGAATAGAGGAGGAAAGGAGGAAAACAAGGGTTATAAAGAAGCCGGTGTTGAAATATTTCAGAAGTGCAGCAAGTCGGAATCCGCTCAGAATTCATTGGCACTTCCAGTAGTCTTACCTAGACCAGTGTGCACAGGAGTAAAACTAGGAAAATGGATCTTATGTGATTCACAAATAGTATTTCTGATTTTTGTTTCTTTAAAAGTGTGTGTGTGTATGTGTGTGTATGCATGTGCGTATGGGTGTGTGGACATATCTGTATGCTGTGCAGCATCTGTAAGTGTGTAAAGACATGAGATTAACTTGGATGACAGGATGCTGTTCACTTTTTTTGTTTTGTTTTGCTTCATTGTTGTTTGCTTGCTTGTTTTTGGGTTTTGGTTTTCAAGAGAGGGTTGCTTCTGAGACTGGGACTCACCATGTAGGTAGGGTAGACTAGCTGATCAGTGGGGTCTCTGCCTCAGCACTGGGATTACAAGAGCATGCTACAGTCATCTTGTCTGGCTTTTACTTAAACTGGGTTCCAGAATTGAATCCCAGGTCCTCATGTATCTGGGGTAAGCTCTTTACTGATTGAGCCTTCTCTCCAACTCCTTCCCCTAAAGCTGTAGCTCAGTTTCTAGGAATAATATGGAATATACTGAGCTGTTTACATGTCCAAACCTACTAAACAATAGAATGCAATTCAATGTGCTATAACTCTATGCAGTCCCTCTTGCAACCTATGAAGCATCCATCATAGGCAGAAAGATAAACATACGTCAAAGTAACAGAAGTCATCATGAACTTCCTGTGTCCAAAGCTTTGAATGAACACATTACAGACATTACCTTCTTTAGTTCTTACAAGGTTGTAAGATCTTACAAGCCAATGGTCAAGTATCTGGCTCTATGGAGCACAGCTATCAAGGGGTTGAAGCCAGAAGATAAGGACTGTGTTCTTTAGATCATTTGCTCTCTAGTGACCCTGTGAAGAGAGGTTTCTTTACAGAGTGTGAAATGTGTAAATACTCCTTGGAATCCCTTCCCAAGATCACTTAGCAAATGGTAGCACCAGAAGTACTAGCACCCAGACTCCAAGTTTGGATATTCAGATAATGCCTCCCCATAGGGAATCATTTTAAATACATTGAGATATAGAGTGAGAGTCCTCCAAGAGCAAAGCTTCCAGGAGGGGTTACTATGGATGAGTTTCAAAGAAGGATAAAAATGCAGAGGAGGGCTCTGATTTTTCTATTGATAGAATATTCAATGTGATTAGAAAGTATTCTGATGCCTCCACTGGTAAAAATATGTAAAGGCCGTAGGGATTCTGGAGGACTCAGATAGCCTTCCAAATGGTCCAAATCAGTTCCCGTGAACCAAAGGTATTGTTTTTGTAAATTTTCCTGGAGCAGTCATATTTGTTCCTCATATGTCATCTCCTGTGTTCTATATGATCTGGAGACCAGTCTATGGTAGCCACACTTTTGGTTTTGAATGTGTGAGTCTATAGAGCATGAAGTAGGCAAGAGTGGTGAATGGATGGAAGTGGCAGACAGAGAACAAGATCTCATCCAATTAGAGACTTAAAGTCTTCCACAGGGACGAAACCAACAGGGAAACCCCTTTGAGGCAATAAGCTGAAGTTTCCAATCAAGAAAGACTTCTCAGTGAGATATGAAATAGTGGCAGATAGATATCATCAAATTGGGTGTTCAGAGCATCTAACAGAAGCCAACTAGACAAGGAGAAGCAGGTAGTTGGAGTTCCTGTTGTGCTTTCTCTAAATGGCTGAGTTTTCCACTGTTGCACTTCCAGCTACCCTTTCCCACTACGAAAACTTTTAAGTCATGGGATAAGCTACAGTAATGTCTGCTGTAAGTGCCTGGTCTTCTAGCTCTTCTTAAGAACGCAATGTTATTTTTCTTGGGCTGTTTCATCATTTCCTTTTTCCACGCCACAAAGTTAAATTGTCAGCTCATCTCTAGAAAAGGGCTATGGAGGACACATTGAAATAAACATGTTTGGGTCTGAAATGCAGGGTGAGGAAATTCCACAACTTCTCAGTGAGGTCAAAGAGTGCATGACTATTTGTTAATATAATGTAAATTTCATGTGGCTCCATGCATGATGGTGCAGTAGCAGGGATTGCATAATTGCAAGAGGTCCGCAAAACCTAAAATTCTATCTGATCTACTACAGCACAAAGCAGCTTGGCCCTGCCCTAGAGAAACTCTGACTGTGTCATAGACTGCTTGTGTCTGCATACGAACTATGATCTGCTGCAGAAATTGAGATTTCCCTGAAGCAAGAATTTAAAAAAACATCTGAGCTCCAGAGATCATGCAGTCTCAGTACGTCTGGTCTAGAGTAAGAGCAAAGAAAGGAATAGAGATTCTTTCTTCTATCTCTTGTATTCTGGGGCTCGAGGCATGGACCCCTCCGGATGGACCCTCATTGAGAGGATGTGCGCACGACATCAAGATTGAGTGAGACAGAGATCGTCGCCCGCGACCTGTCGTCCACGGAAGCAGGTTGATGCTGCCATCAAGAAGACGGTTGAAGTTCATTACCATCAGCTGAAAATTGAAGAGGATCCAGAAGTGACTCCACAGGAGACTGACACAGCTGCCAGCTCCCCTGCCTCCCCCTACGGTCGACCCCTAGACTTCCACGCCCTCCAGAAGGGTTCCTGATATGCCTGGCTTTGCCCTCATTTCTCTCGCTAGAGAGCTTGGCCTCTTGATCACCACAACAAAAATTGGCTTTTTCCTAACCCAAGGCCGCCCTTGATATGGCCACTAACATTGGGGAGCCTTCCTTTATGACAATATTAGACCCCAAACTGACAAATGGTTGGTAACTTGAACATTTACAAGAGACAAGGATGGCTGTGAGTTAACCCAATGACGGGATTATTGTAGGTCCACTTCCCAGGGGCCCACCCAATGCTGCCGAAAAGGAGTGCGTGGTGCTGGGAGTGGGTGCAGCCTACATGGCCTAAGACAGGGCTCTCACCCTCCTTTCACCCACATCGGAGTCCCTTGACGTTGCCCATCGTCGACAGCCTAAAGCCTTCGACCATCGATGTGACTCGTCTCACATCAGTGTTTTGGGGTTGTGAACTTGTCTAAGACCCCCCATAATTAGACATCCAAATTCAAAATTCACATAGTTGGGATTGATCATAAGACGCCTTCTCTAACTAAACAGAGAAGGGGGAGATGCCAGAAGCCAGGACCCTCGCCCTTACCCTTACCCCCTACCTTTCCCCACCTGCACAATGTCCTCTGAAGCTTGGCAACTGCAAGAACCTGCTTGGCAACTGTAGATAGACTCAAAGCAGTGTACCATATCATCTTAAGAATAGCAGGGAGACCATACCTCAAGCAGTGTACCATATCTTCTGAAGAACAGCAGGTAGATCATAATTCAAGGCAGTGTACCGTATAGACCATGACATGTTTCAAGGCACAGGCCAAGAAGATTTTGTACTTTTCCACCACCTAGCCCCTCTTAACCCCTCCCCTTGTAAAACATGCTATAAAAAAGCATTTCATGTTCAAAAAAAAAAAAAGAAAAAAAAGAAAAAAAGAAAAAGCTAAAAAAAAAAAAGCAAAGAAAGGACACTTGCCACAAGTATGGAATTGTTGAAGGCACTGATGCCAAGTGGGGTATCCAATAACTAATAATTAGAAAGCAACATCGCTCATAATAATGTAACAGTGGGGACCAAATGTTCTCTGGGTGCATAATACCAAGAACATTCCAGAGAGAAGTGGCTGGTATATATTAGAAATGGTGGCTAAAGAACTGGAGACAAAGTGAAGGAGGCATGGATTAAGAGCAAGCTCTTGTAATCTTATAGAACAAACCATGGCTGATATTCATCTTGAGGGAGGTGTGGAGGGGTTATCTCAAGCACTTTGCACCTTGTATCATGCACATGTTGGTACTCAGTCCACTAGGCCCTTACTTTAATTGGTTGTATATCTTTATCCCACTGCTGTACTTTTTTTCCCCATTCATGATAGGGGAAAATAAAGAGTACTATGTATAACTAAGTATATAAGGCTATGAAGTAATTCTATTAAGAAAATCATAAGCTCATATAAACTATACTGCATAAGTGTTTGAGGCTGGTTTAGGCATTTAACTGAGTTAATATAAACTGAACTCTGTTTGATGATGGCCAAACAGGGTAAAAATTGAGAAATGTTAGCCATCATTGCCAGCCACAATTTTGCTGTCTTCATAAAGATTAAGACCCACCTTGCAAATACTGGAGACATTTGAGCAAGTAGCTAAATCTGTGACTGCAGTGATCAAACTTTTGGGCCTAAGTAAAGTATCTTGGTACAAGTCTGTAATTCAAACACTTTAAAGGTAAAGGGCCATAGGAAGGTCTCAAGTTCAAGGCCAGCCTGAGCCATGTAGGAATGCCTTGTTTAAAAAATATTTGGGGTTTCAGGAGGGAAAACTCCAGGTAATCAGCATTCTCTCGTGAAGAATAGCACACAAAGCTTCACTCTAGCTGGGTGGACTATGTATTCTTATATTTCTCAGTAGCTTTGCTTCTGAGTTAGCCAAGCCCAATTCCTGTAGATCTAGTGAGGTCTCAAGGTAACTGGCTACAAAGAGTAACAGCTGGACATTCAGAGTTTCTCTCATTGTACTGTCAGATCTATAACCCAGCAAGCAGCTGACTCTAGCTAATCTTTCTTCTTCTTGTCCCCAGGAAGGAGAATGGATATTTTAACATCAGTACCTTCAACCCATCTTTGACACCCTTTGTACTATCCTCTCTCACATGGTAATATATAAATTTACAACAAGATGTATCCGTTTTCTTTTTTTCAGAATCAAATTCTAATGCTACAGCTTAAAAACACACCATTTTTGGAGAGGACCTAAGTTATACCTCCATCTCTGAGAGTATTTCCCAGGCAAGAGCAAAAGCATAGATGAGATCTTATCTCTCCACCCTGAGGGAATGCTGGCCCAGGTTTCCTGGGCTTCCTTTGTTGAGCGGAAATGTCACTCTGTTGTTCTTATCAGTGGATTGCTTATTTCTCATGTTTTTTTTTTTTTTGCTTGACTCCTTATACCTTGAGTGCTGTTAATCCGTTTTCTATTTTCCACCAGTCAAAGGATTTTCCTGTGTAAAAGAACAATTCTAATCTGTATTCACTGGTTATCATGTGAAACTGTAGCCTCCTGTGGAAGAAAGGACAGCCACAGTGATTGCTATAAGCAAGCAGAAGATGCAGAACAGAGGCTGGCAGGTCTTTGATGAACTTTCATCTCCTGGACCTCTTTGCTTAGATCAGGTACTGTATCTGTCTCATCTTGCTCATTCTTTTCCAACACACTGTGACTTCTGCCTTGATGCCATCTGCCTTGATGCCAATTCTGTGGGAATTTTAACAGGGAGCATGCAAGGTGTCTCTAGAGGTTGTCAGTTGGTCTTGTCCAAAGCAGCAGGGTCTTCTCCTCCCTGGATGCTGACTGTCAGGAAAGGCTGATATTATACAGGCTACATATGCCACCAACCTCCATTAGTCAGCAGGAACTACAGTTTCCTTTTTCATGTTGATAACTCTAAAGGAACCTGGAGTAGCTTGTCAATCATGTAGTTAGTGACAGAGAGCACAAGTCCTGTGTTGAAGAGCTTCTGTGAGTTCACCTCTCCCCATCTCACTTTACATGCCTTTGATATAGAGATAACAAGAGAATCCACTTCCAACATACTAATAAATCAAATAAAAATAATGACACCAATAGAAGTCACAGTGCCCAGGAACTAAAGACCCTGCATACAGCTGGCTTCTCTCCATCTTGATGCTGTGAGACAAAGCCCAGACCTAGCTCTTGTCTGTTAGAACTTAAATTCCTTGCTATTCCATTTGATTTATTCAGTTTGTGGAATGAGAATTAATTAATACTAACTAAAGAGTCAGTGCAGATTTACACACTTCCTTGTTCTCTGCAATGCTTTGAGGCAGCTATGGCACAAAAGCCACCTTGGCGTAGAAAGTCCATTTATAAGAAAGACTTGCTTCTGTAGTTAACTTCTACAAATTTCTGAGTTAAATCAGAGGTCTCCAAACCTTCAAAAACCAAGAGGCTCCTTTGTGGCATAGTAGACTCTGGTCACATGAAACTTTCCATTTAGTTACCACTTGCTTCAAACACCTCCATGGATATGTATGTCCTAGTAATGTAGAAACCACCAAAATTACCATATACAACAAAAAACTCATAAAGTATACCACACTTTACACAACATTAGTTATTATAAAAATAAAATGGTGTGGTTATACAATTCTAAAATATGAGAATGATAAGACAGAAATCCTGACATGATTCACATTTAAAACATTTTGTTATATTTATTTATGTATTTACATATATATGCCACAGTGTGGATGTCGAAGTCTGATTGTAAGAGCTGGAGTCAGTTCTGTCCTTTCATTGTTGGCCTCATGGAATGAACTCAGGTTATTAGGCAAGCTCTCTGGCCCTTTGAGCTATCTCACTACTCCTGACTTTTATTTTTTTTAATATTATAAGTACTGAAAACCCTGCTCTATAAATGTATGAGATAATCAAAAATACATAGCAAAAAGTACAAATGATAATGCACTTTGAAAACAACATAGCAGCTCACTGTCCAAAATTTATTTCAAGGCAAGACATTGATTGTCCCAGTCATTTTAAAGTCTGCTGAATGAACCCAGGTTCTCAAATTGCACAGCAGTGCCTAGATGCTGTATGAGAACTGTGGATTGGAATCAGGCCACCTTCTTATCTCTTCCTGGCAGGTCTAGGAGGCCAATATTGTATTTAGCACTTGTGATGTTGAGAGCCCAGAGTGAAATTGCTGTGTACAGAGGACAACCTCTTTCACCCTTTACTGTGCATAAGAATAGCATCTTACTGTGCTCAAGAATAACATGGCTTTTTAAAAGCATAAACAAGCAGACTTGTATCCCAGCAATTATGACTCAGTAGAGTAAGGAAGTACCTGTAGAGTTTGTGTTTGTCCTCTTACCAAGAGTTCTGTATGTAGGTGGTCTGAAGGCTACAGTTGGAGAAAGACTGCTTGTAATATAACATTTATTGGCTTGGCATACATTAAAACACCAGCAATTTAGGAAAGAGAGTTAACCTGTGGCATTTTGTTCTGAATAGATAATAAGAAACCTTGAAAGGACCCCAGTGGCTGGCTCAGTAAGGTTCTCTTATTGGATTCCCTAGATAATCAATCTATAGATTCTGACCTGCCCCTATGAAGGCTACCCAAAAGCTCTCTGGTAAAGCAACTAACCTATAGGAAATTTGATCTTTTAGATAGAAAAAGAAAGCTTTGAAAGGAAGAAAGATGCCTCATGAGTGAAGAATCTACTATTAAATCCTAGAGGCTGCTCTGTATAAAGTGAAATTACAGTTATTAAATTCTCAGCTGATTACAGGGTAACAAAATCTCACACCGAAAAGGCCAGATTGGGTCTTTGTAATGTGTAACTCACTAAGCATGAGGAGAGCAGGCTGTGTCTCTTGAAGGATATTTGCCTACAGCATAATACCAATAATGGAAATAATATCAGATCATATAAAGTTGAGGCTTTTATTCTCCACAGAGCTGAGAAATGATGAGAGGGGCACTCTGGGAATTTTCCCTGTAGATTAAATATTTGAATCATGACTGTCGGAGACAATCGCATTCAGTTTGAAAATTACTTTGCTATCTCAAGCATGCTGAGAAGAAAAGGGACTTTCGATATCACAATTAAGACATGAAAATTTTATTTTCTGTGGGATTTGTATAGTTAAGAAAAGAGAAAAATATTTGAATGGTACTTAATGTTTTAGCTAAATTTAACTAGCTCATATTCTGGCACCCATACAAGATAAACAAGTTCACAGCCTTTGTGGGCTGGTGAAAGATACCCTACTCAAGCTTGCATTCACCCTGAATAGAATCAGAGGGTAAAGTGGAACAAAAGCTAACTGGAGGAACATTTTTATTGTTAATAGAAGTAGCAAATACTGCCCTTTCTAGCACATACTTTTGTTTGCATCTGAACTGCTTGGACTTCACATCCTGCTGAGACTTAAGGAGGCCTTTGTGGGCAAGAGGTAGCATTTGTTCTGTGGATTCATTCCTGTACTCATTGCTTTTCTGTTGCCATGATAAAATAAAAGTCACTTGGAGAAGAAAGAATCCATTTTGACTTTCTGTTCCAGAGTGTGAGTCCATAATGGTGGGGAAGGTGTGGCAACAGGAGTGGGAAGTTATCTGATCACACTCCACTCACACACAGGACGCAGAGATGGATTAAGTGGGGTGAGGGTACAGACTCTCAAAGCTTGCCCCCCAGTGATGTCCTTCTCTAGTGAGGCTCCACCCCCTGAAAAGTTCAATAACCTCCTCAAAGGGATTAACCCTACAGGGAAATTCTTCATTCAGTACAATGCAATTGCCTTAGCTTATCTTTGCCAGGGCTAGTGGTGATTTTCTGTGGATACAACCAGTCTGCTCAAAGGTGTTTGGAAACATTCCATGGATCTATAGGTCAGCTAGCTAGCTCAGCTGGACTCAGGGGAAGGTCATAAGCATCTAGGGATGGATAGATAGATAGATAGATAGATAGATAGATAGATAGATAGACAGATGGATAAATAGATAGATATGCAAGATTCCCTTTTCAAAATGTAACTTCTTTCAAATATCAGTTCACTAAACCACTAGTTCCAAGCCCCCTTGTGTTCAAGTCCTTTTCAAGTTGAGCCATCATTCCACACTCCTTCTTCCCTGTTCAAGCTCCTGCCAAGGACAATCACCAGCACTTTCTTTCTGCTCAGTATCTCCATGACTTCTCATGTAGCACACCCAGGCAGAAGCTGGCTGCTCCCTGACTTCCACCCACCAGTATCTCTCCCATCAGTTAGTGCCACTTCTAAGATTTCTCTGCCTTCAGGGCCTGCGTTCCAGAGGCTGTGCTTTTCTTTTATCTTGACTGAGATAAAAACTTTAGTTTATACTCCTCTCCATCTAAAAAGAATCGCCCCTTTGCCATGGAACTGACTCCTCTACAGCTTTGCATTTGACTAGGTGCTTATGACTTTTGGTCTTAATTCACTTTAACCCTGCTGGGTTTCAGACCCTGAAACAAACAACAAGGTGCATATTTTACATATCAAGTAGACCTGGTCTCCTGGTTTTCCCAGCATTCCTCAGTCCCAACCTAGTATACCCCACAGCCAACCTGAATTTTCTGGCCCAGGGCCTGGACTGCCCTTCCTCCAGAGGCTCTTCACTATATAATCTAGACATTTTGGTTTCTTGCTTCTCTCCCCCTCCACATCTTTTCTTGTCTCTTTCTTTTCCCCCTTTCCTCTGTCTCCCTTAACATGGTAACTTCTTTGGCCTTCTTCCTTGGGGCCAGTGAACTTGGTGACCTGAGAGAAGCTTTCCAATTAACCTGAATATATGTATATATATATATATATATATATATATATATATATATATATATATATATAAAAATCTGGCTTGAATTGGCTTATTTTACCACTCCCTACAAAGTGTTAAAATGGCTTTTAATAGAAGAGCTTTCCTTATTCACAAATTTCTTGTTTTTCTTATATCTTCAGAAAGTAAAAGAGCCTTAAATTTGTCTTTCTCTCTAAAATTTTGCTGATGTTCCCTTCTACATTGGAACAATTCCTTTTAAATTGCAATCATGGCCTATATTGAATCCCTGTCTCTAATAACTCAGAGGTCCATTTACTTATAACTACATTTTCTGTGGTAAAATCTTAGGAGAATGATAGAACAGCTTTAGTAAAAAAATAATCAAATCCTACTATACATTGAGAAAAAAATGTATCTCTTTTCATGCTATGCTTAGAATCTTGTGCCATTTCTATGACAGAAACAACAACATGTAGGGCCCTGAGCAATGGCTCAGCAATTAAGAGCACTGGCTGCTCTTCCAAGTGCCCAGGTTCAATTCCAAGCACCCATATGTCAGCTTACAACTGTCTATAATTCCAGTTCCAGAGGATCTGACTTCTTTACATTGACATACATGAAGCCAATGTATATAAAATTAAAAAAGAAAACAAACAAACAAAAAACCAAAAATCAAAGCCACTGGCCCCACCTCCCAATACCTACAACCTGAAGAACTGCTTCTCAACATGAGTGTTAGTGGGGACAAACCATATTTAAACCAGAGCACAGCAGTAACTTCAATCTTCCACAAGCCTGTCTGTTAGCCCAGATAAGCCGGTCTGGGATCAGGCAAACCCCAGACAAATCACCAGACCCTAAGAGTGAATAAGAAAGACTTGTTTGAAGTCAGTGAGGTTTGCAGTCATTTGTTATACAACAGTTAATGTACCTATAAATGACTAGAGCAATTCTCAAACGTTGGGTAGGCCTAGAACATGTGTAAAACATTTTCCCCCCACAATAACTTAGAAAAAGAAATCTCTTTAAAAAAAACAAAATTAAAGGCGGGGCCTTGTATATCTCAAACTGGCCTCAAACTCACTATGTAGCTGAAGATGTTCTAAAACTCCTGATCCTCCTGCTTCTGCCTCCCAAATGCTGGGATTACAGTGTATCACTGGCATGCTCAATTTATGCAGTGTTGGGGATCAAACCTCATGTAGCTAGGCAAGTTCTGTGCCAACCGATCTACATTGCAAGCCCTCCTAGTTAATCCAGTGTATGTGTTTAGAATCAGACAGAGAAGTTTTGAATCCTGACTTAATTATTTTAAATGCCTCTAACCTTGGATTCAAAAAAATAAATAAATAAAAGCAGGGATACTTATTTTACAAGCTTTCAGCACAGATAACACGGGATGAGATATGATGTGGGCTTGACCTAGAATTTGGAACATAATAGATAAAATATTACAGAGATAAAAGACAAAGCTGGGTAAGAGAGAGAGAGAGATTGAGAGAGAGAGAGAGAGAGAGAGAGAGAGAGAGAGAGAGAGAGAGAGAGGAATGTGGTGACCACCAGCATTACACATTTTAGCTGGCATTTTTAGCCATTTACTATTCACAGAATCACTAACACTAACTGAAACCTGGTTTTACAAAAAAAAAAAAAAAAAAAAAAAACAAGGAAGGATCTTTTTGATTGAGAGTCAGAAATCACTAAAAAGCAATGCAAGACCACTTATTCAATATTTAGGGTAGCTCACAGCCCAGGGCAATCACTTTGGAATTAAACACAAATTTGGAACGAAGATGTACTTTTTGAGTGTCGAAAAGCACTGACCACATCAAAACGGCTCTGTGAGATGTGATGGATGAGTTCCGTTATTTAAGTAAAAATTAAGGCCTGGCCTCATCCAAGTGCTGTTAACAACAGTCACAAAAGATCCATACCTGGTAGCCCAAAACTCACCAGGGAGAAGGGTTTTTTCAATATAAGCTTGTACAGCAAAAACAAATACCCACATCATTAAATAAGCTCCAAGCCAGAAGAACTTTAAGCATCGCACTTGGACTCGAGCTAATCTCATCTGACAGAAACCCAGTAACTGATTAGAAACCTCCACCAAGTGAGCTACAGTGAATTAACAGCACTGCTTGTGGACCCTTGTCTCAGGCATGCCATGCTGATCTTTTGTTTTTGTTTTCCTATAAAATAGGAAAAGAAGAAGAAGGAGAAGGAGGAGGAAGAGGAGGAGGAGGAGGAGGAGGAGGAGGAGGAGGAGGAGGAGGAGCAGCAGCAGCAGCAGCAGCAGCAGCAGCAGCAGCAGCAGCAGCCAGGCCACCAAAAGGAATGCAAAACTTAGGGGAATGTGAGCTTCATACCAGTAGAAAAGTTGCTCCAGAAGTGGCAGCCTGCTCACCACTGTAACTTTCAGACACAAATTTGTTATTTCTTTTCAAACACAATATGTAAATGCTTGGCAAGGTGGGGAGGTGGGTCTTAAATCTTTAAGATATACATACACACAGCACACAGAAGCAACATGAAACAAAAATAACAAATGCACATGAAATTCTCTCTCTCTCTCTCTCTCTCTCTCTCTCTCTCTCTCCCTTTCTCTCCCTCCCTCTCTCTCTCTCCCTCCCTCCCCCTCTCTCTCTCCCCCTCCCTCTCTCTCTCCCTCCCTCCCTCTCTCCCTCTCTCCCTCTCTCTCTCCCTCCCTCTCTCCCTCCCTCCCTTCCTCCCTTCCCCTCTCTCTCTGTATGTGTGTGTGTTCAAGCATAGGCCAGTGGTCCATTACAAATGATTCCTTCACTCTCACCCTGGCTGTTGAGACAGGATTTCTGACTGGGACACCTGTTCAGTCAGGGTAGTATCTAGTGAACTTCAGTGAATCTCTGTCTCATCCCTGCCAGTGCCATGTTACAGATGTGTAGTGTGTACCATCATATTAAGTGTTGAAATGTTTTATTGTTTGAAAACTTTATACACATGATGAACATGTTTTGATCAAGTCCACTCCCAGTCCCTCATCTTTAATACCTCCCCTATCCCATCTTAATACATTTCCCTCTCTATTTAATGTGCTCTCTGCCTCTGTCTGTCTGTCTGTCTGTCTGTCTGTCTCTCTCTCTCCCTCCCTCCCTCCCCCTCCCCCTCTTTCTCCCTCCCTCCCTCCCTCTCTCTCCCTCCCTCCCTCCTTCCTTTCCTTTCTCCCTTCCTTTCTCTCTTCCCTTCCTCTCCCCTCTCTCTCTCCTCTCTCTCTCTCTCTGTCTCTCTCTCTCTCTCTCTCTCTCTCTCTCTCTCTCTCTCTCTCTCTCCCTCTCTCTCTCCCCCTCCCCCTCCCTCCCTCCTCCCCTCTCTCTTTCTCTCCCTCCCTCCCTTTCTTTGTGCTTTTGGTCTACTTAGTACCTCCTGTATATTCCTGGTTGTAAGACTATTGGAGCATGCGTAGCCATCAATTGCTAATAGCTTCTTAGCTGCAGAGACTTCTCTAGATACACTCCCTTAATGCAACCTTAAAATTTTGGCTGCCCTGATCTTATGCAGTCACAGATAACATGATCTCATCTGTGCAATGGCCCTCTTATATCCATTAAATACTGTTTCACTGAAGATACTCCCTACTTCTGACACTTAATGTTGATTTTCTATCCTCTTCCATGATGATCCCTGAGCTGTGTAGAGTGTGTGTGTGTGTGTGTGTGTTTAAAGAGGGAGTATATGCTGAAAGCTCATAATACTAGGAGAAAATCTTCAGTAATCTCACCTAGCTGTGAACTTCATGAGCTACAATAATCTCTAGCCTTGCAAGAATATGTTCACAGGTACAGTAGCAGCATAAGTGTCATAAGAATAACTATCTACTTTCAAATTAGATATAAAGCCTGTTCCAAAGATGAAATTCAGTCCTGGTACTGTTAACTAAGCTACGAACCTGCAACTGGTTAGGTCATAGGCCCCCATGGAGAATCTCATACTGTCACCCAGCTTTTGTTTATGTGGGGACTTGGGACCCAAACATGAATTGCTATGATTGAGGGAGGTACTTCACTACTGAGCCATCTTTCCAGCCCAGACATAAGAAAACCTTGGGAAGCTTTGGATATTTTCATTCTCTTGATTGTCGTGATGATAACTTGAAAAATATACATTTGGCTAACAAAGCATATCCATTAACAGTGCAGGTATACTATAATGTGACTTTGTTGCATAATAAAAATATTTCATTAAAGCTGGGGAAAAGGACAGTGTTTCAACTAATCTAAACTGTTAAACATTACAAGACATGTTATCAAATGAATAACTTGTTTAAAAATAATCATCTTGCCTAGCTTTCTAGTACTGAGTCAGTAGAAGGTGATATGCATTGATGAATGGCCAAAGACGTATTTTTTTCATGAATATATTTGATATTATAAAGAGTAGTAATATTTATATGTGCTCAGATTTCTGGATTTTCTTTAAAAATAGATCCGCTAGTGTAATTCTGTATGATAGATGTGGTATAGGGCTGGGGAATGGCAGGGAAGTAGGTAAAATCCTGAATGTATGAAAATGAGACTCCAATTCCATAGTAACCAGGAAGCCGCAGCAAACAGTTTGAGAGACTGCCCGTTCCAGTAGCATTAAAATCATCATGGCCAATATTTAAGGAAGAGATGCAATAAACCAGGATCCCAACTAGCTCCTTTATTTCTGTTACCTTAAACTTCAAAGTACAAGCTGGATGTTAATATTCTTTTAGCATAAGCCTTGAAAGCCAATGATAAGAGAGAATGTTCTACCTAAGGCCATGCAACTGGCAGAGGGTGGTGATGGGCTTCAAGCCCAGGATGGCCTGGTTCCACACCTTCCCAACTATGGTGATCTACTGCTTTCCCAGCTCTGTGTATTAAGAAGAAATAGAAATACTGACAAAAGCCGAAAGTCGTGGCTAGGATTCAGGAATTGCAAAGAAAGTTTACAAATCAAAGCTTGGCAAAGCATGTAAGCAATATTTGCCATAAATGAATCTTCCATGTTGCCAGCAGTAGCAGGAGATTCTTTCCTTCTAAGGGCATTTTTGTTTCAGCAAATAATTCATGGACAAATTGACATTCATTCTAGTGACTGATAATTTAGTCATTTATCCACTAATTTTTAGGATCAATGGAAATTATTAAATCTAATGGACTCAATAACATGCACAGTTACACACACACACACACACACACACACACACACACTCCGGTACTGTTATGTGTATGCAATGTATATCTTACATTTTGTAACATATTTTATGATTTTCAAAAAATTGGTTAAAATACAACCATAAACCATTGTGAAAATCTCAGTTAGATACTCAAATCAATTCTAATTCACCTCTTTAAAAGTTAAAAGAGGTACAAAAGTCATCATAAGACTAGGCATGGAAAATTTGATCTCTAAATAATTTAGTCTTTGCCATTTCCTGGGGTTCAAAATGGGCAAGCATGAGAATGTGCAGAGTACATGTTTGGATAACTGGACAGTCCCAGATCTGGAAAGCAATGTACTTATTATTCTTACTTTTTTTGTTTCCCTGACTCTGAATCTAAATTTTAAAAGTTGGTAATAAATTTGGCAGCTCTGATCAATCCTCAAACTCTTATTAGTCTGAAAGAACTATTAGCTTATTCTCTGAAGAGGAAATCCTTCTAAACTCTCTTCTAAATCAAGGTGTGTGGATGAAACCTTCGAAGGACTAACAGTAGCATTCAGAATCCCCAGGCTCTGTCCCTGTGTAGACAAGTTACTAAGATTTATTAGTATAGCAACAGGGTTGGTTCAGAGAAACTAAAGTGCTACCATAGTAGTCTTTTTTTTTTTAACATTTTGGAATGGTTTTAAAAATTTATAATATTTGCATGTACATAATGAAATCCCTTGTGAGGATGGAAGCCAAATCAAAGGGAAAACACGTTTATGTTTCATGTGTACCAAATGCACATAGCTCAAAGCTAATTTTAAATAATATTTTTCAATAATCTTTCGCATGAAGCAATTTGTGTAGAATTTTCCACTTGTGACATCTAGGAGTTCAAAAGGCTTCTGGTTTTGGAGTGTAAGGGGTTTGGAGTTTTTGGATTTAAGAATGCTAATTTGGGTTAATGAGATACAATTTTTAGAAGGCCTGTGATACTTTGAGGTCAAAGCATTTATTTAATTGCTGAGATTTACTTTTCTCCCCACCTTCCACTGCTTCCTGCCCTTCTCATGATCCAATCCCAAAGCAGTAGGTCTACCACTCCCGAGGACTAGTGAATGAGTACATCACAGCTGAGTACATCATTTACCCACCCTGTACTTAGAAACAAAGATAAAGAGAAGGGTGTGACCCAGGGCAAGAATGTCAAAACACTGGCTTCTGGTGGTGATAATGGTATAGCTTGGACATTTGTTTAAAAACACAGGACCATGGCTCCCACCAAGAATTACTGAATCAGAGGATTATAACAAGGTCACACACAGAGTGATCTGTACACACAATATTGCTGAGTACACTAAGGTACTATTCTGATTTTATATGATGCTTAAGTAAGTAAAGACATTTCTAAAAGAAAATACAGTTATGATTCTTGTCAGCCACATGTTCAAAAGTTTTCTCACAGAACTAACAAGTGCAGCAATGAAATAATTGAAATCCAGTATGTTCATTACATCAATCTATCACAAATAGTAGTTTTCTGTGTCCTGTGTGTGTGTGTGCTTCCATGAACCTGTGAGCATATATATATATATATATATATATATATATATATATATATATATATATATATATATGTCAGAGGTAGGCATCCAAATATCATTCTCAGTCATTTTACACCTTATTCTTTTGACACAGGGACTGTCTGTGAACCTGGGGAGTTCCTTTCCTCCACATCCTCTCCAACACAATGATGCCTCACTGTGGCTTTGATTTCTACTCCCTCAGTTTTGAGTCATGCTCATGCCAGTCCATATGACTGTCATTCATCTGTGTTTTCCCTGGGAAATATCTTCTCAGGTATTTTTTCAACTTTTTAATCTTTCCTTCTGTGGCTAGAGAGCTGTATAAGTTCCTCATATTCGGTATATAAATTTTCTGGTAATTTATTTCTTTGGAAATTTCTTCTTCCATTCTGTAGGTTACCTTTTAATTTTGTCAACTGTTATCCTTCCTTGTAGAAACACTTAGTATGATGTAGTTTTTAGCTGTTTATTTTGATTTTGTTGACTAGGCATTCAACAAGAGCTTTTATCAGAGCTCTTTCTTCTTATGCTTTCTTCTAGGAGTTTACAGTTTCAGGTATTATGCTTATGTCTTTATTTACCTTTCTAAAAACTTTACTATATATACTTTATACAAACATTATAGTAATTTTTTGATATATGCATAATTTGTTTATCAAGGCAATCAGTTATACAATTGAGATGGCATAAATAAAATTATATCCTATTAAACATTTACTTTAAATGCATAGTACAACTTAAAATATTACTTTCCATTTGAAGATGTATCTATTATTGTTCCTTCAATTACAAATTCTCCAAAGACTTTAAACTAGACTGGTTGTTTTTTATTATACTGGGAAATAGACAATTGGCTCTTTAATAACTGCTTTCTTTTTTATTTTGATTAAATGTCATATACTAGTACAAATATTTTAAAAATCTTTAATGCCATCCATTATCACTTTTATGAGCACTTTGCTCCACTCTACACTGACCACTGAGAAATAGATGTCTTTCTGTGCCAACCACTGCTGATGTGTGCGATGCAGGTTGACTTTGCCATTCATAATCACCATGATCAAGTCTGTGCTTTATATGGTAGACAGATGGTACACAGTCACAATGCAGGTGTGGCCTCACCTGGGTTTGTCCAAGGGTTCCTGGGCAACCTTTTAACTTCCTCTATCCAGAGTTAATGTTGTTTTATCCAGAAACAGAATATAAAGCTGTCTGATGAGGGTATATGCTATGGCAATGTGCTGCCTCTGCTCATCTAACAGCTGAGTTCCTTTGTCTCCTGCTCTGGTGTTGTATTTACTATTCCGAGTTGAGTTTTGTGTGTGATATGAGACATATGTCTGTTTATAAAATTACTTTGCACATGATTATCCAGTTCTCTCAATCCAATATTCTGAAGAGTCTCTCTTTTCTCTACTCTGTCTTGGTGTCTTTGCTGATTGTTAGTTGACAATAAATGTTCAGGTTTACTTGTAGGCACTCTACTGTGCCAGTCTATATGGCATATGCTTATACATTTTGCAGTATAATTTGAATGCTGGATGCTTCATTCTTATGATTTAAGATGGCTTTAGCTATTCCAAGTATATTGGTTCTGTGTGAACCAGGCCAGTTTCCTAATCCTCTCATAGAAGATGAGTAGTCTTGGCTCCAAGATACCAAAATGAACGTGTTTCTTGGTCAAGTAACTTGTTCATGTAATTCTAAATGAGTGAAGCCCGAGAAACTGGATTGTTTCAGAGATGACTTACACACAGCCATAGGTTCTCTGTATTTCTCCCATTTCCAGTGCTACCTATGCAACGTTCTTCCAACGTCTTAGCTTTTACCAATAGCTTGAGTTGAGAATGTGTAACTGTAGTTTGATGAAAGTCGTAGTTAGCACTCAAACAAAACAATTGTTGAGGATGGTTGTTTGATTAAATCAAAAAGGAGGTTCTCATAAGTATCTGTGTCAGAAGCTTCAAAACAGGGTCTCAATGTATCATTAACTATCACCACCTCCTGCTGGTGTTTTCTGTGATAGAACTTGTGAATGGTTTTACTGGCACAAATGGCCTTGGAAGCAGAGGCACCCCAAATTTTAGATATACTATTAAATGAGGCTACAATAAAGACTGTGTTCTGAATCTCCATGGAGACTACAAAGAAGTATCTGGTGTCACAGAGAGCATCACAGAGTTCAATAACATCACAGAGTTAAGAGTTTTCCATTTTGTGTAGCTTGGACCCCATCTGCCTTCCACATGATTCTCATTTTATTATACTCTGTCAGAGCTCTTGTTTTCTGGCTAATCTTCTTCTGGATTTCTGTGTCACTGTTTTCTGCCACCAGGTTCTAATTTCTGGCTCAATTTCATCTGTCTATGCTCTTCAGAGGTACAACGCTTCATATTCATTCATTGTGTGTAAGCAATCTCTTCTCTAAAATGGATGAATAAAATAGGAGGTATAGAGAAAACTGTTATCTGTGAGCTGATGTTCAGGCCAAGTGATTTCTAAAGTAAACTGAACAATAAAAATGAATTGATAATGCATGTATGCCTCATGTCTGCCTGCTGGTTTATGCAAGTTCCCGGAAAAGGCTGTAAACAATTTGTAATGCTCCACCAAGGTTGAAATATTTGTTACTGCCTTTCAGCAAACAGTTGGAAATGCAGAGACTGGCTTCCTAGCCCAGCAGACAGTTTCCCCAGCAATTTCAGCTCAAGGGGCTTCAAAACTGTGTAATCACTGCTTTCCCCAAACACAAATCTGAAACTAAATAGGATCATCAAGAGGAAGAGTGTGTCCTCCTGAAACCGGGGCGGCAATTGCTGTGCTCAATAAAAACAGCATCTTACCCAACATCAGAAGCAATTTTATGAAATTGGTAATTTCAGCACTCGCACATCCCAAGCCAGGCACTGGGGAATGTATCTGAGAGAAAAGCACAGAATCCCAGTTGATCCCCAAGCAGCTGATTCATGAAAACTCAGCATGGAGAAAACATAAAAGTCGAAGCTATCATTCCAGTTAAGAAAACCGAGAGCGTTTGTAGCACCAAATGATGATGTTCTTTTACACCGACATATCCATAGGTCAGAATCAGCCAAGGGGAACAAGGAAGACACCCTTGTAGACACTGTTTATTTTGGAAAATGTTAACATTTCTCTGATACCCATTACTCTCTACACTTAGATGTCTGTTTTCAAGCCCTTGTCGTATTGTATGACATGCCATAGAAACAATTCTCAAGGATTCGGAGTGTCACTAGTTTGTAGGATATTTGAATCCTCTTATTTTCCCCATAGAAGTTAAGCAAGGGGAAAGTACCTACATCTTGCATTAAATATGAGCCATAGAACAGTCTCTGTTGAAAAGCCCCCTTCATTATAACAGAGTTCAATCATTCATCTTAGTCTGGAGGCTTTCATGCACTTAGGTTAACTATGAATAAATGATATTGAACCATGCTCAGGCGGTAATAACAAACACTCAACTAACATACTGTATTGAGTACTTAGTTCACTCCCAGCAAATCTGTCAAGGATTTGCCAAAGTCTAATATCATTTACAACCTAATAAAGTTATACTGTCATCTCTATTTAATTGACAAAAGAATGAAATCTTCGTGATGCTTGGTATTTTTGGAGCATTTCACGCTGTTAATGATTGTAGAAATTAGTGCTTGAATCCAGTTTGGCCAAACATCAAAATTCGTCATTAACTACTTGGTCTCTACCTGGCCTAGTTTTCCATTCACTTGAACTTCAGGCTTTTATAAAATTGTTTCTTGCTGAAAATGTAAGGAATAGTCCTAAAATTCTTAAAATAGTCTTCCTGTTACCACTCAAATACATCTAGATGAGGTAGCAGTGATGGTATCAAGAGTCTAAAGTGTGTAACTTTATATTTAAAGCGAGATATGATTACCTAGATCTATACTCTACCAGCTACAATAATGACTTACCTGGCAAGATATGCCTATTAGTCCAACAGTGATATGAATTTTTCTATAATGTAACTATTCACTTTCTGATACTATAGAACTCATACCAGGTACTACTACCTGGGCCAACAACCTGTAACTGGGTAGGTCACAAGCTCCTAGAACAGGACTTACTATTGTGTTCCTAAAAGGACATAGCATTAAACTTCCCTTTAAATACATGTCCTTATACCCATAGGTTAGGACAACCTTCAACGATCATCAGAGAACCTTCTTTGTGTAGTATATGGTCCTTCATATAAAGACTTACAACTGGTCTAAGTACAGAGAATAAGAGACAGTAGAGTAAGTATCCACACATGGGAAACTTCTCCCCAAAGCTAGGTGATTATTGTGGAAGAGGGAAAATAAAGGTCTGAAGAAGTGGAAGTTAAAAAAAATAGGTGAAAATCCAGTGTGGATGAGGAAGAGGCCTATAGAGTACCAGCCCTTGCAGATGAGCCATTGGCAGCTGACAGCAGTGAAACGAGAGAGTACCAGTTTTCTTCAGAGATGTGACCTAGATAAATGATCTGTGCTCCAGTGAATGGCCCTATACCAATGCACATGGACAGCACTGGGATCAGTTGTTCATTCTTTTTTTTTTTTTTTAAATAGAGAATATACAGAGTTGGAAGGGAGAAGCCATGGAGGAGGACCTAGGAAGAGCTGGAAGGAAGTGACTGGAGAGTAAATTTGGTCAAAAAACACTCCATATATGCAAAAAATTGTTTTTCAAAATTTAAATAAATTGATATATGTAAACTCAGTTCTGAATTTTATCTTGTAATATCCTTTTTATTAATTTCAAAGGAGAAGGTATTTTTTTCCCAGAGTTGGGAGAATTGACTAAAATGGCCCTCTGAAGTGTTTCTAGCATTGTGTCTATCCGATAATAATGGCTCTTAAATTCTAGCTTTGTTTTCTTCTGGCATGCTCAGTCTTCATGGTAGAAAAATTCTTATGTTCTCTCCAACATCAGACTTGATATCACATAAGCCACTGGAAGACAGCACAAAGGACAGACTGGAAGTCAGTCTTCTTGTTAACATGCCTTGACTGATGCAAATATGCAGGTAATTAAAACAAAAATTTCAAGTGCTAGCCTAATGTCACTAATGTGTCCAACTATGCCTCATGATTCCTCTGGGTATTCTGTTGTATCACCTCTCTCCCAGGATTGATTTGTAAAGATAATCTCCGATGACATAATAATCAACACTGTAGCATCAAAGCTCATTTGGAATAAAGACACACAGTTGGGAGTTTCAGAGATGTGATGCCACACATACTTCAAATGGTTGATTTTATTCAATGGCAAGATGGGTGAAAAGGAGAATGATTACAGAAAAATTTAAAGGTAAATTCTAGAAGAAGCCCTAAGATGCACAGCTAGAATGTTCAATCCTGGTCCATAAATTTCAGCTCTCATGAGAAAACAATGCATGTAAAAATGGCATTTGGGATTTGTGATCTCAGTGAATTCCACTATTTATATATATATATATTTTTTTTTTCTGGAAGTGATGTTTTCTTGAATTCTCAGACATTCTAACTGGCTCTAAGTCCATTTCAGATAGCCTCCTTATATACCTATGGCCAAATACTGTTCACATCCCTTCCCTGTAAGGAGCCTTCAGTATGGCAGCTCCTAATCTCAGAGAAGTTGGTGAGAATTGGGTCCAAGCTACTACAAGGTATGGTGACTGGGCAAATTCTTAATGCTGTGTCATCTCATGGGCCTCTGTATCACAGAAAGAAGCTGAGAAGAGCTTTTGAAATACTTTGAGTGTTATGACAGCTTGATTAGCACAATAACAGATCTTGGAATCCCCTCCAGTGCCTCTTAAAGTCCACTGATGCTGCAGCTCCCAGGCTTACCTGGGATCTGGTAGTTCACGAGAATAACGCAAAGAGGTTAATGGACTTGTCTATGCTACACAGATAGGATATGAAACATGGTGCATGCACAGTGAATATATAGAGAGAGCTCAGTACAACCACCTACAACAGACATGGCAGACGGCCCTGCACATCCACTGCTGCCACGCATGCTTTACAATCTTCACAAGCCCTACCTAATTGCATCGTTACAGCAGAGCCAAGAAGTAGATGCTATTACTATTCTCAACACATGAAAAAGAAATTAATAACTAATCCAGACATCAGCTGTTAGGGAGGCAGCAATAGGCCAACAGATCACACTGCTCTGAATCCACACTCCTAACTACAGCAAACATACCTGCTTCAAACAATTGTTGCCCTAAAATCAATGACACCAGCGTCTAGTGGCATTAAATGATTTTCCTACCATTACACAACAAGTTAGTGACAAATATGGATTTCAGACCTCACCTGAATGTCCTCTTACGTGATGCTTACCAACCTTTGTAATTTAGTGAGAAGCTATAGACACAAATAAGCTCTCCCAAGTGTCAGCTTGGAGCCAGTGTGGCTTTAACAGCTCAACCATGATGCTTTCCAGTGAAAAACATTTCACAGCGTGGAGTGGAAGGACCTCACACTACTTGAGGATACTCTTTGTGAGGAAGAGTGATAAAGAGACCATGCATGGACAGACAATGTTGAGAACTCAGTCCAAATCATGAACACCAGCCCTCCTTTTTCTTCGGTAATGAATAGAAGGTATTTCTTTGTGAATTACTGCTTTGGCTCTACTTCACTTTCCCCGTTAGTTATAAAAAAAATAAAAACTTTCTTCCAAAAGCAAACTATCTAGAGCCAGTCCTCAACTCCCTCTCCACAAAGTCTTTGTCAATCCAAATCCCAGGGCACACTCCACCACACATCTCACCCCTACTGTGACTTCTGCCATGCCCAGTACATGCTGGGTCCTCTGTTGCAAACCAAGAAACTTGGTTGCTGGGTTTCACTGTATCCAATATATTCTCTGGTGCTTGAGCAGTTCTGATGCAGGATTTTGAAATATGTATTATTTGCATGAAGATTTATTTCAATATTATTATATATGGGGAGCATTTTTAAACAAGAGAGCATTCATCAGCAAAACACAATAGGGAAATCACCTCAAAAACTATAAAAGAACCAGAAGCAAGGCACGACTTGGACAACTTTGAGTGATACTAACCATTTAGTTTTATGGAAAAAAATCTCTAAATTTTTATTATTTAATTCTGTGTAGCCTTTTAAAAATATACATTTGAGGTCATGCGAGCTCTTCCAAAAATGGGGTAGAGGCAGGCTAGGCATGGTGGCTCACACCTATAATCCCAGTCCGAGTTCAAGGAAGGCAGTAATGAGAAGCTTAGGGTGAGGCTGGATGTGTTTGCTTTATGTCTTTAATCCTAGTACCAGAGTGGCAGAAGCCAGAGGATTACTTTGATTTTGAACATAATCTGGGCTACTGAGTAAGATATTATCTCAAAACCAAAACAAAAATATTTTTTAAAACAACAACAAAAACCCATATAAAAGTAGAAAAACAGATATTTACTGATGATAAAAAGAAGCAACACTGTAATTCCTTAAGCCTTGGAGACCCTTCTGTTGATGTCTTTTCAGGTGACCCAGCTTTGAAACTGGGAGATATCAGCTTGGTCTGTGGACATGTCTCTTGGACACTGCCTTGATTGTTAATTGGTGTATGAGAACCCAGTTGACTTTGGGCGGCACCATTCCCTAGGCAGGTGGTCCTTAACTACACAAGAAAGCTAGTTGGGCAAAAGCCTACCTTCCAACCAGCAAGCAACATTATTTTATAGTTCTTGTCATATATTTCTGGATGTGAAGTGAATTCATTTGTCAGAGGAAATACTGTGTGGAAAGCCAGTAAGCCTTACTTCACATTGTTGTCTCAGTGGCAATGACCTAGAGTTACATTCCAAATAAATACTTTCTCCCCTAAAGTTGCTTTTGGTTAACGTGTTTGTCACAAAAACAAACATAGAACCAGAATGCGTTTGTATCAGAAATGCTTAGATGAAAATTGTTCTGGATTACAGTGTCACTTCCCCTCCTGAACACACCACAGGAGCTTATGTTAGTGGAGGGCTCCAAGCTCAGATTTTATTTGTTTCACGGTAAATCCACATGCTAGCCTGTGCCTTATGCCATGCTGCTTCTGAGAATTGGTTTTTAAGAAACGAATTTCAGTTAATCTCACAGGTCAGAGGAATAGGGAAATGTTTGTATCATTGAGGTCCCACACTGACTGGTTATTTTACTTCCATCTTTTTTAGCTTAGCACAATAGTGTGCCTTTCTGTTGTGAGAATCATAATTTTGATGGCTGAAATGACAGAGTAACACAAACAAGGACAGTCAGCTCAGTACATCTTGGCCAGAGAATTGCCATCCACTGACCTGCAGCTCACCCAAAGGCTTTTGCATCCTTTCTTCCGGAGACTTGGTGTTTGGTTTTGTTTGGTTTGGGTCTGACTCCCCTCAGCGTTTCTTTGCATTTGTGTTGGCTCCTATTCCCAGGCTTCTCAATCTGCTCCCTACTTCTGGCCACTTTAGCCTATTTATTTCAGTGAGTTTTGCACAGCTGGGTAGGTCTGCAGGTGGCAGCTAATGTATTATACAGGTGGCTGCATAAATCCTGATTCATTTCATCTGGAGGAAATGCTGTTTCCCCTGGACTCTGTTCAGTTCACCAGGATCTGGGCACATGGCCCTGGTTATACATATGAAAGTAGATATTTAAAGTGAAATGATGCTTGCCAAATGCCATGAGGATTTTATGTAAGAGTTGCTTTTCAAAGCATCTTTGATAGGCAATGACACATCCTCTCAGAAATTATGATCATGGACCACACTGGATACTGACTTTTCTTTGCATTGTGTGGCTTTATGCTGTGATTGGAGTGATTTTTTAGCTCTTGTTTGAATGTTGTCTCTAACTCTATGAACAGGGTTGGGAAAGATAAGTGACTTTTCTAAGTAGGGATATTGGTGAGGTAGAGATGATAGCATTGATGTCTAACTGTTGCTGGCTAAGAAAAGGAAGAGCCTGAGTAATATGCAAATTCCAGCTCTGGAAAAGTCTAGGGGAATGGCCGCTCTTGGGGTAACCAACAGATGCTCATTGAATCTGAGGCCTTCTCTATAGGAGGGTGATCATTTTCTGTATCTAGGAACTAGTAAAAAGCTGGTATGGCTGGGGATGTCATAGGCACTAAGGTGACCCTGCAGATTATGGTGCTGAAAACAACTGGCCTGAATGTTTAGCCTTGAACTATCCCTCTCCCCAAGGTTCGGGAACTTCATATAAGAAATCAGAAGAATTCAAGGGCTGGAAAAAAATGTGAAATGCAATATTACAGGTATGACAGCTGTAGCACTCATGAACTCACCGCAGGTTGATTCATGGGCTCTGCCCACCAGTGAGCCTCAAAATATTCAGTCATAGATGGAAGAGGGACTTATGGGGCTCAGCTCTCTCCTAAGGGAGCTAATGGGAGTCAAGAGCTGCTGCTAGAGAGGAATTGACTGTCTTTAGTGATGTAGCCACAGATGCTTTCTCATGCACCAGTTCATAGCTCCATACCCACAAAGTAAATCTAAAACCAAAATGAAAGGACATGAAAGAAAGTGGAGTGCAGACTTGGATGGAAGAAGAGCTGGTGAGGGCAGATTGGGAAGCAAAGACAGTGTGCAGAGGAGAATGTCTTCTCCATGTGTATGAGGTTGTCATAGAGTAAATTAACAATAATAAAGGAAAAAAGAAAATTCATCAACATAAAGGTGCTGAAATTATTTGTACATGTTCATGAGTTTGCGTTTATCAGTATGTACACGCATGTGTGTTCATGTGTATGTGGACAGCATCGGTTCTTATTAGGTGGCTTCTTCTATTACTCTCTACTTGACTTTTTGAGTCTGGGTCCCAAGATATAAAACTCATTGATTTAGCTTGACTAGGACCAGTAAGTTTCAGGGAACTTTGCCTCCATTTTCACATGGCTAGGACACTAGCGCACAGTACCCCTGAGGCTTTTTTTGCACAGGTACTGGGCGCTGAAGTAGGTCTTAATGCTTATGCAACACTACTTTATTGGTTGAGCCATTTCCCTAGTCCAAGACTATGAGCTTGCTGAGTGAAGTGTGTGCCTAAGGATATGTGATAGTTTTGAGCGAAATGTCTCCTCCCAGCCAACATATCTCACCGGAACACTAGTTTTACTTAAAATTTGAGCTTTAGATAACTGCTAAATTATAATATAGTATTATTTAAAGAACTATCATGGAGTTGAAGTGAAATACTTGTACTTATGGTAAGGCCTATCTATGATCTATGATCTATAAGACATCTACCACCTATCTATGATCTATAAGACACACCTATGATCTATATAATCTTTTCTGTATCATTTTAACTATAATCTATAAGACAAAATCATAAGCAACTTAGGCTTTAAGTTGGCACTTTTATGGCCCTAGGAGGATAAACTAGAACAGCAGCTCCTTGTGTAGTTAGGCAGAGCTTTGCATAAAACTTAACCTTGCCATTTTAAGTTTTTGTATTTATGAAGTGTTCTGTGACTTCTAGAATGATCCTTGAGCACACTTTGCTCAAGTGTGGAAGAACATTTGTCTTTGGGAATGGACAGAGCTGAGATACCTGGAAACAGTTCTGTGTGAATGATACTAACCAGAGAAAGAAGAAAGTAATTATTCATATTTAGGCTCTTTCAGAAAACCCTGGTGACTACAGTTGGCGATTTCCCTTAAAATAGCAGACAGCAGTCCTCCTGTGGTTTTTCCAAGCCTCTGAGTCCAGATGGAGACTGGAGAGGGCTGACAGAGGTAATAAAACTTAAAAGTCCAGGTGGGAAGAGGTGATGATAAAACAGCAGAAGAGGGAACCAGACAGAACTTGGTCAGGAGAGGGCAAGAGAGAAACGAGACTACTGGTTAATCAAATGTTTAGAAAGTGCATGGCTTATTCAAAAGTTCTGGAGTTAGTTTTTAATTCTAGTTTTACATTTTTATTGCAGGACATTCTTGTGTGTCTAATAATTTTCAAGAAACTAGAGAAACATGTAAAATGTTTGGGATTGGAGAAATGACTCAGTCAGTAACATGTTTTCAATGCAATCAGTAGGATATTGGATCACCAGCAACCATGTAAAAATCCAGGCACAGTAGTCCATGCCTATAATCCTGGAGCTGATACACAATAGACAGGAGGAATGCTGATTGCTGAGGCTTGTCAGCCAATCAGTCCATCATATTTGTGATGTCGAGGTTCAGTGGAGACTATATCGCAAATAAATGGCATAATGAATGATTAGGGAACAGACACAGTGTCAGATTCTTGCTTCCACACAAATACATCCATGTGCAACCCCCTATACACACACACTACACAAATACACAATTCTCAGTACTTTCTTCTTATATATTTGAAGTAGTTATTCACTTATTTTTAACAACTCCACTTCCATATAGCTTTTTCTCCATCTTTAGGGAAAATCATGGTTACAATTATCCAAGAGTAGGTGTCAATAATAATATCTATTTTATTGAGGACTTAGGATATGCTGGGATAATAAACTGAAATTTAAATGAACCTAAGAAATAGACAATGAAATTATGTTATTATATATGTGGCCTATATTATATGTGTGACCAAGAAGAATCTAAACAATAACAATAATATTATGGGGGTCCTTGTCCCATGGGTCAGGCAGTGTTCAAACTATTTTTCTGAATTAGACTATGAATAAAGAATAACTCTATTAATTAAGAGATGTTTATTCCTTATTCAATAGAAAAGGAGACCAAAGGAAGACAACCTAACTGACTTGTCTATGTAATACAGCTGTAAGAGGCAGGTCAGAGATCCAGATCCATCCTGACAACTAAAGTTTGTTTTGTCTTCAGTGAGCGGGAAAGGTGGTAACTTCCACTCCACTCTGTAGCTGCAGATTCAAAGCCTAGGCCTTCTCCAGTTCTCCTTACCACACTCTCTCTTTGTCCACTTGAAAAGGAAGTATCTTATGTCAGAAGACTCTAGTCCCTTCTTGGGACACATACTTTCTCTGTCCCAGTCCTGCCCCAAGAAGTGAAGTCAGATTCTAAAATGAGAAGAATCTTTGAGTCCTGACTCTCATTAGAGAACTAGTTATGGACATGAGAAAAATAATTTGAAACTCAAATGAAGATTGGAATGGATAATAGTTGGGAGATACAGACCTGGGTCAGAAGGATTGTGGGAGGAGGTGGCCTTACTAGGGCCTGAGTTTCAGAATCCTGAATGAGAAAGTGCAACTCCAGCAGGCCTTCCCAGCAGAGCGTACTGGCTTAGACTAAGAGGCTCTATCTACTCTTCCCTTCCACAATTCCCTGTCACCTCTATCGGGACTTCCTGTTTGCTGATCCCTTCCACTGTGCTCAGGACTTAGGACAGGACTGGGAGCAGCAGACAACCCCTTGCTGCTCCAAGTAGAACAGGTAGAGTGTAGCTGGTGGATCTGCAGGCTGACAGACTAAGGAACCATGAACTTGATCTTCTTAAATTAAGCAAGGAGCCAACGAGTCATCCTGTGGCCACATCCCCAACCCCTGTTCTCAAGCTGCCATTTCAGGAAGGATGCCCAAATAGTATTTTAATTTTTATTTGTATAACCTAGCACCATCGTTCCAATAATTCGTTTTGCTCAAGAAAGAGAAAAATTGAAATATTCTACTTCTTCAGCTGAAACATTTGTTTAACAGCGTGATATGCACCACAAATACACAAACACTCCCACACCCACGCAACCCCCACCACACACACATTGTAATGAAGTACTCAGGTAAAAATCATCCTTTTAGAAGAAATGTGGCTTCAGTAATATTCTCATTACAAGCCGTATCAAAGCTAACAACCATTGTAGTCTTGCTATGAAAATAACCAATTATTTTTATGATAATGAAGACTTTAAATAGCTCAGCAGGATAAATGAGATCCGAGTCAAGGCTTAGCCCGTTTCTCCCATCTTTGGAATACTAAACTGGAATGAAAGATTCAATCCCTCTAGTACAGACACATCTCTTTTGAACTTTGAAGAAAGGAAAACACTTTTTCTGTTTTGAGCATAATGAATCAATTCGAGGCTAGGGTTAGGAAAAGTGATTTTTTTTTTCTGACTGTACTAAACAAGCTAAGAATGACTTTAACTTCACCAGGATCCTCCATGGTAACAGTCATTGACATTGGTATTGTGGGTTATGTGACAGGATCTGAAAAATGTGAGTAGTAGGTCACTTGGGCAGCGTGTGGGTACAGGATATAAGGCATTCTCCTTGACTTCATGGAATTGACATTTTAGAGGTAGAGAATGCTTTTGCTAGAAATGAGCTAGTCCGGAGTGGTGCAAGATTCTATCTACTAGGTTCTAGTAATTCCCATCCAAACTCTATGCCTCAGAAAAGACAAATCTGCCTTTAGACATTTCTACAATCGCCCTTGGCTGGGTTATTGTTCTAGTGGCTTGCAGCTACTTTACTCATGTCATATTTGCTTGTAACCATTCACCATACTTGCTGAGTTAGTTCACCTTTGCATTGATTTTTAATTTTGTGTAGTGAACTTAGGAACAAACCGCTTACTTGTTGGGTAAGCACTGAACCACTGAACTGTATCTCTGCCTTCTTTTTGACAATATCGTATTTATATACAATACACTGTGATCATATTCATCCCCCACTACCCTCTCTCATCTCCTCTCCACTCCTGAAGAAACCCTTCTTCCCAACTAGAGCACACTACCCTCATGTTCCCATTCCCAATTCCTTATTTGCAGCTTCTCTAAAGGTAGTCATGACTGCTGTGTGGTGATTGCAATGGCCAGTCTATCCAGAAGATGGCGCTCCACCACATTTCTCCCCATCCTCTAGCTCCCAAAGTCCTTTCAACCTTTCTGTGCTGTTTCCTGGGGCTTGGGGTGTGAGTAGGGGAGGGGGGTGACATAGACATTCGGTTTGGGGGTGGGAACTGAGCAGTTGGTTATTCTTAGAATTTTGGGCAGCCATGAATGAGTCCCCTCTTTGAGCATCAGTTGCTGAAGATAGAAGCTTCTAAACTAAGGGTGAGAGTTGCAGAAGGGGGTTCACAAGCCTAGGATCTTCTGCTGATATGGTGGCAAATTGACACATATTTAAGCCACACGCCAAATATGTATGCTTATACAATTGCTGTATGTATGTATGTATGTATGTATGTATGTATGTATGTATGTATGTATTTTTGAGATGGTGTCTCTTTCTGTTGACCAGACTTCCTTTCAAAATGCAATCTTTCTGCCTCAGCTTCAGAAGCAGCAACAGTCACAGGTCAGTGTCACTGGGAAAGGCTCAACTTTAACTTAAAAATCATAACCAAGAAGTTGATTTTACTAAGTGCAGAAGTTATATGCAGGAATTAGTCTCTTTGTGGGAGGAAGCAGTTTCTCAGCTACCTCCTATGTGCCCTTAAGAGGAAGAGGGTTGGTCCAGTATTTTTAAAGGGATCTAGAGCACATCAAGTGTGCTTAAATGAGTTTTGTTAAGAAGTAAAGATGAAAGAGAATAAAATAACACACTGTACTCTGGGATGTCAGAATTGAGTTAATCCTTTAAGCGGACCCTTTCACTGGAGAGATGGCTTAGAGCTTAAGAGCACTTGCTGTTCATTTAGAGGACCCAAGTTCAATTTCGAGCACCCATGTTTTATGGGTGACAACCACCTGTAACCCTAGATCCAGTGGGTTTGTGTCTTCTCTAGCCTCAATGGGTAGCCCTCCTACACAGGGGGCATTCACTCACTTATACACATTAAAATAATAAAATAAATCTTTTTAAAACTCAATGGGCATTTGCTAGTGTTGTGGATTCTGAGTTTTACCTATCAATTTACATTACTGGCTTCCATTTCTTTATCAACAGGAACATTACACGATGCATTTTTATTGAAGATCATCATTCAAAAGGTTTAAATTCAATTACTTTTCATACAGTAAGCCTGCTTAGAACAGATTACATCCAAATCTTTTAAGTAATTATGAAGAAAGAACAAGGTTTCATGTAAAACAAATTTCTCAAACAGTGTAAGGAAGATACTCACCTCCTTGTATAATTCCTAATGGTAACAAAAAGCAAAATAATATTCCAGGAGGAAGAAAAACACAAAAAGGAATCTAAATAGTATAGAACTAGATGGAAAGACAGGAGAACTGTATCCTAGCCCAGACTGTGACAATACTCATGAGGTGGTCTATGGTACTCCACCCTGTGTCATTGGGAACGGGTCCTTTTTAGTAGGTTAAGGCAGCCCAGTCCATGACTTTGGAATTCCGTTAGACCTCAATGGCTTCTGATCCTACAAATAAATATCTACAATTATGTTATTCCTTTATCATTTTTAGCTTCCAAGTTTCAACATATAATGACTCAAGGACAGTCAACCACAGTCAGAACTGGTGACATTCTATATATAAGCTAGCCCTTCAGTCTGGGTTCTGGAAGCAAATGGTATATAGAACAATAACATAATAACATAATAATCAGTGATAACACTGATACGTAGCTTAAGAAATCCTGTGAAAACTGAGAGAGAGAGAGAGAGAGAGAGAGAGAGAGAGAGAGAGAGAGAGAGAGAGAGAATGCATGTCTAAGCTGAGACCACAGGTCATCTAGCACTATCCTTAGTTTTTGAGAGGAAGTCAGTGAAGCCCACCATTGAGCTAGGACGGCTGCTCAGTGAGATCGCAGGGTCCCTGCCACTCCTCCAGTTCTGGACTTACATGTCTGGCTTTAATGTAGTTACTGGGCATTTGAACTTGGGTGCTCTTGCTTTGATAGCAAGTACTCTTTGAGACAACTCTTCAGCCCCAGTAACTCTTCCTTAATGTAGCATACTCTAATAAGTTTACTAATTTATGATTTGATAGCATTTTATTGGGGGAAGGAAATATTGTAGAATCTCTAGAAAATTAACATAAAGTATGATCTCTTAACATGTAATGCCTGCTAGTATACCCAGTAGACAGCAATCTTCCCAGCAAGCTTTTGGAGTTCTTCTACTTAATTCTTCCCTCCTAATCACCCATCTCCTTGAATATTCCAATAAAATTATCGATGTCCCAATCGATACGTGTTTTGTTTGACTTTTCTTTCCTTTTTTTTTTCTGTCTTACAAGTAACCAACCACAACTAAGACACATATTTGAAATAACTCATCTCGATCTGCATTAGTACAGTTATGGAGCAAAACAGTAACGATGCAGCTTACATCCGTGAATGTTTAATTACAAATGGAAAGGTTAGCAGCTTTTACTCAAACCCATTTTCTGGGTCTATATTGTCCACATAGTACCATCCTCTCAACTGATAAAAATATAGTCAGAGATAATAAGTGCATATAACAATGCCCCCTTGAATCAAAACACTTTAAAGACACTCAGTAATTATGTTGTCTTCTTTTGCTTCATGTTTCAGATATCTTGACCGAGATGAGCCCAAACCACAAAGTTCAAGTACTCATACGCAACTCTATGGCACTTACTCATCCAGCACACACATCTACTGAGACTGGCTATGCATGTGTCAGACACTGGAGTCGACAGGGAATCGCTAGAACCTAAGACATCTTTGGGTTTGTACAGACTAATCAATAAATACTCAATAAAAGTAAGACTCTAACGAATGCATTCAAGCCGCCTCAGAGAAGCCACAATGTTTTCAACATTGCTTTTTATTGTCTGGAAGGAAATATTAAAGAAAAGCAGAGTGAAAAAGTTCAGACCATGCAGTTAGACTCCTAACAGGCAGGACATTAGGAAAAATCTAAACAGCATTAAAAGCACATTCAATGTAAGATTGATATCTTCAGCAACATGAAACAGTACTGGCTGTGGAGGGTTTTTTTTCAGTTTCCTTTCCATCTGAAGATAAATTCTGAGATACTTTAGGGCAAGTGAATTTGCTAAGCCACTGTCGTTTTATTGAACCACTCTGATCATTTCTCAGGGAAGAGCTTCCTGCTGGTGGGGTGACCCTGCTTCCGCACCCTCTGGGGTACTGTCAGATTGTCAACTTCACAATGCAGGCCATGGAATGCATATTTAAACTAACCTATTTCCACAGGAACATTAGGACACTTATGCAGTGAAGTCATCTTCACTCGCCTTAGATTAGTGAGTCCCTCATTTAATTACAACTGGAAAGGTTAGAAACTTTTTATCACAGACACATTCTCTGGGAATTATCTGTCTTTGCAATATAATTAATCATCCTCTGTCATGCTTTCATTATAGACGGTGCTCTCCAGAGCACTCACTGGCTTTCCTCTCCCTTCATTCATATTCCTCTGGCCTTCCCCCTCACTGTTACCACAGACCTCAGGTGAATTTTGTCCAGTGCTCAAAAATGACTCGATATTGTTAAGCCCATTTGTCAACCCACATTATCAACTCATAGACACAAGATCTCTCCCTATGCTTAGCCTTTTCCATATAGATTTGTCCCAGTATTAACGTGGATGGTATCTGTCAATGTTGAGAAAAATTAAATTTCAAAACTACTGTAAATAATAAAGGAGTCATAGAGAGACGCTCTCTCTGGAGCATGAGCTACTCGTAAACATGATTTGCATATTGTGCTTACAGCTGTTTCAACATGAGCTGTTTGCTGTGGTTCATTAACGTGATTTGATTTGTCAGATTCCACGCTAGTTGGAAGTTTGCATAGAGAACTATTTAAGGGACATTTGTGAATTTTTTAAAAATTTCACAGCAGTATATGTTGGCCATAACAATACTCAAGTGCATTCAGGGGTAAGGCTGTGGCTTAGTGGTAGAGACTGTCTATCATGCACAATGACATAGGTTCAATTCCCAGCCCCATAAAATAATTCTAATGAAATGAATCGAGTAATATGTCTTTAAGAGAAATTAATTGGGATTGAATTCATAAGAATCATCATTAATTAAATTCCAAACCATTTTCTCAGTGTCTGAAAAGCTCCCAAGATATTCCAGGCACAACTCAATTAAAGCAGGAGAGCTCCATGCCTTTCTGAACTCAAGGGGAGAGGGGAAGATGAACCTCTGCAGCGGCTGTGCATGACAGAATCAAGCAAGCACATATCTACCTGACTATGCCTTTCTCTGAGTGGATTTAATTCAATAATCTTCAGCCTTCCAATCATCATCTTCTGGCCAGATATCATAAAATTTCATTGTTCATTGGTACTGGCAAAGGGCACCCAGATTTGTATCCTGACTTCCAGGAAAAATTCAGCTAACCTGTTCTTTTCTTTTTTAAATTATAATTAGCCTTTTAATAATTTCTGGGATAATAATTTTAATAATTTAATAATTCCTCTGAGGCAAATCCATCTTATTTTTTTGTGGTTTCTTTTTTTCTAGTTATGTTGGCATGTACATAGTATAGTTTGTATTTGTTCAGACATCCTAAAAACCAAGAAGATGATTCAGGAGTCTGCTAAGGTTTAACCAACTTCTTAAGGCAAACTGTGGACTGTAACTCTCCACGGTCTCCCCAGTGCTGCAGCTTTCATTGTTTGTTTAAGAGACAGGAGGCAGGGTGAGCTTCACTAGCAATAGGCCATGAAGTTCAAAAGAAAATGTAAATTTCAATGCAGCTGGAGCAATTCCATAGCATGTGTGAGGCTCTGCAATGCTGAAGCAAAAAATATTTCGAATATGGAAGTCACAAATGAAGCCCCATTCTAAGTAAAATGTATCCCATGTATTGACTGGTAGACAACAGAAGTGGTAACTGTGTGTGTTTGTGTATGTGAAACAAAGCGAATGTGTGAGTGTGTATGTGTGTATGTGAGTAAGTGAATGAGTGTGAGTGTCAGAGAGTGTGTGAATATATGTATGTATGAGTGGTGTGTGTGTCTATATACACATATACACATGTATGAATACATCAGAGTGATGCTTTCTTTTTCAAAAACCAGTCTTATCAAGAGAAAACATTGCCAAATTTGTACCTGGATGTGCGGTTGACAATAGTTTGTAGAACATGGGTGGCATGTGACCCTGAAGGGTGCTGAGGAGATGACAGGGATGAGTAGACGCTGCTGCTGTGATTTGCCATAACTCCACTGCAAAGTGGCAGGTATCAATTCCCTTTCTGAATAAGCATCCAAATAAAGCTTAACTCCGAACACACGACAGTGTCCTCCATGGACAGGAACAGGTGTTCCTGTTTGAGTTTTATAAAGATTAGTACACCAGTGACTTACTCACATGTCAAATATTGCTGTCTAATTGGGCCAGGTGTTCAATCCTGAGGGTTGCTTCCCTCCTAACTACCTTTCACGGGCTGTCATAGAAAAAGCAACAATTAAACCCCAAAAGGAACAGCAACTCTCAAGCTTAGAGAAACCTATAAGCAGTGCAGGAGTCACTACAGCTCCTTATGAGTTGCCAGGCAGGTGCAGTAGAATTACTGCTTTGTTCTCTCTCTCTCTCTCTCTCTCTCTCTCTCTCTTTAATGTTTTGTCTGAGATCTGTTTATTTAATTATTTTTTTAATTAATTTTTAACTTATTTTCTTTACATTCCCCTCACTGCCCCTTCCTCGTCACCACTCCCACAATCCTTCCCCTAACCCCTCTTTCCTTTCTCCTCTGAGTGGGTGGGGGGCCCCTTGGGTACCCCCACTGACCTTGGTACTTCAAGTCTCTGTGAGACTAGTCGCTTCCTCCCAGACAAAGTAGCCCAGTTAGAAGAACATATCTTACATGAGACAACAGCTTTTGGGATAGCCCCCTGTTCCAGTTGTTCAGGACCCACATGAAGACCAAGCTACATGTCTGCTACATATGAGAGGGGAGGCCTAGGCCCAGTGTATGTTCTTTGGTTAGTGGTTCAGACTCTGAGAGGAATTACTGTTTTTATGAATGCTGAGGGAAAGGACTGTTACAGGTCTATGTGTTTGGGGTCAAAAGTACAGGTACTCTTGTCATTTCTTCAGGCTAATATTAGTAACCTAATTTTCAAAAGAAAACACTCTTTCGCCCATAGCCCAAGGGCATTTTCGTGGGCTGATTTTTGCTCCATCAGGATCTGACAGAAGTGGCAAAGCCCAGACTAAGACTAAAACGTCCTCACAATGAGTCCTGTAGGCGAATGCCCCAAGGCTGCCCAATTAGGGATAAGGAAGCTTAAGGATTGCAGTGTGTTTTACTCCTTTCATGAGAGTTGTATACAGATATCTGGGTTCCATACTGCAAAAGGCTCTTACAATTGAGGAGCAGCATTCATATTAAAATGTCTCAGTTGGATTTTTTTTCTTATTTCATTATAACTTTCTCTACTCAAGCACACGAGATTCATATATTATTTGAACAAGCTTTATGGGAGATGGAATAAAGATGTTTAGTTTTAAGAAACTCGTCATGGTAGAACAATTTTTCAGTGGGTAAAAGTAAAGACGGGTTCTAAAGAAGTTCTGTTGAATGTTGTGGTTTGAACTAGCCATATTTGTGCTGCAGGATGCAATAGCAAACACACACAGTAACATGTAGTGGGAGATTGTGAGCAAAGAGATTCTAAAGTAGACTACAGAGGGCAGATGATACTACTCTCTCAAAATTATTTGTTTCTATGTGTATTTGTTCAGTTTTAATTTGATATGATATTTTAAAGAATAAGAATTCCTTAACCATAAGATAGCTATCAGAAGTCGTGCACAAATGGTACTTGAGAGCACACACACACACACACACACACACACACACAAGTACATGAGCACACACATCAAAAGCAGGAGAAAAATGAAGCAAAGTTTTAAAGATACACATAAGTTACATATCAAAATCTTTTAGCATTGACTTCTCCAGAATGGAAACATTACTTGTTTCAAACATAAATCCAGTGATCATACACCACCTATGATCCAGAACTGAATTTGAATTTTAAAATAAGATCTGTAAAACCATAATGAACACAGAATATTTCAACCATCAAAATTCTAAACTGAAGTGAGCCAAGAAACACAATTCTAGAATAGGGAGGGAAGCACTGTGACTCAGTAACGACATCACATACAGAATCTCTCTACATTTAAAAACATTTCTGATGAGCTAGTCAAATATTCACAGTAATAATTTCCCTGTCTAAAAAAATTCCATGCTTCTTTTTTTAGACTTTTTGACACTGGGTCTCACAGTGTAGTCCTAGCTGGTCTCCAATTCTTATCCTCCTGTCTCAGTCTCTCAGATGCTGGGGTTACAGATGTTCACTGTCACGGGTGGCTCAAATATTTTATTTAAAAATATTTAAACTGGATATAACTTTGTTGTTATTTATCTTTAGTGAAGACCTTGGCTTCTAGTAATTAAAACAGAAACTTCCTCACGTTTCTACCCAAACTAGAAAGACAGTAAAGCAGGACACTCAGTTGTTGGAGCAGAAAAACTCTAATTACAAAGTAGTTTGCTTTCCTCAGAGGGAGAAATAACAATTTTTTAATAATTAGTCTCTGAGTTCTTCATTTCACTGACAAAATGTAGATCCTCCATGATTTCCAGTGATGACTTTTATGTCATTTTGTACATGTTTCAATAATTTTATTGATAAATAAATCATGCACTAACTTTGACCATTTCTTGGAGCAGGAGGTATATTCTAATTTGCACAAATGAGCCATATGGGCTGGCAGCAGCCTTGGCTTTCAGGAAAACAAACTTCTTCTTCCCACTAAAATGAGAGAGAATCTGTAATATCTGGAGCAGCTGGAACTCCCATCCTGCCAGGCTAAGGGTAGAAAGCATGAAAATGAAGAGAAAACCCAAGTCATGTTGTCATAATCTGAGGACAAGATTAGACCTGCTTTAAAGCAGGAACTTCCTGATGGATCCCATGTTTTGTGGGCTAATAAATTTCTTTATATATTTATATCACTGCAAATAAAGGAAACCAACCCCAAAGAGAACAGATATTTGCAGAGAGCCATGTAAAAACTGTAATTATGAATGGAATATCTTTTGGTATTATACAGGGAACATTTGAATTCTTTCCCACGTTTGCAAACCATGTTCATAGGTACATGCTTTTATCATAAAGTAGAGAAAAAGTCAAATTTTCCTTGGCCATTTGGAGCTGTGACAGAGCCCATGTGAGACTAAGTGAGCTGTTCTAGGCTGAATGCTTTAGTTTTAGTGGGTGACCAGTAAATAATAAGCATGATTATGGCCTCTTTTCTTTCTTCACCTTCAAAATGATTGGTTTTGCATATTAGCTTCTGTTTTGAAGTTTACATTAATAACTGCAGTAAGCACCAGTCCTGAGCAGGGCCTTGAGTTGCACACTGAGGTTATACTGGTGAGCAGAGTGAGCAGAACACATCCTCCATTTGTACAGACCTTGTGTTGTAATGGGGAAAAATCAAAAGAACCTTTAAGGGATGCCAAGTACTATTAGGATGCTGAAGCAGAGCTGTGGAGCTCAGCATCTGTGTGTGGAGATAGCGGAGCCCCTAAGCAGGGAATCTAGTTGAGCTTAGATAGGGCAAACGGTTGGGAGGACCAGGAGTTGAATTGTAGCCCACGATTTCCTCTTGATTTTGTATAATAGTCTCATCTGGATGTTGTCCATTCATGAGAGTAGATAAAAAGACTCAATGTTGGAAGTTCCCCCGGGAGATGCTGAAGCTTAGATCAGAGAGTCAAGACTTTGTGAAGATCTCTAAAGAAATGTCTAAAATTAAAACAAAAGTTTCTTGAAGTTGTTATATATGCTAGGAAGATAGCAAAGTAAGCTGTTCAATTGTTCTCACAGATAAGCTACAAGAACAGTCTATTTTCCTGACAGTTTAGGGCAGTTGCCAAACAAAAGAGGCTTGCTGGTTAGGTTTGTTTTTGTCAATTTGGGACACCTGGGACATTTGTTCATCTAGGTAAAAGGGACCTCAATTGTGGAATTGCCCCCAACAGACTGGCATGTAAGCAACTCTATGGGGCATTCTCTTGCTTGATGATTGATGTGGGAGGGCCCAGCCTGGTGTGGGCTGTGCCATTACTAGACTGTTGGTCCTGGATTGTGAAAACACTAAACAGGCAGTTGATAGCAATCCAGTAAGCAGTATCCCTCTGGTCTCTCTTTAATTTCTGCTTCCATGTTCCTGCCTGATCTAAATTAAAGTAAATATTTCCAAACTTTTGAATAATGGGTCCTAGGTAAATATTTTACTGTTTTCCCTTATCATTTTATCATAAAATTGTCTTAGGAAATCTAGGCTAAAAAGCTATACCTTGCAAGTGTTGACTGTTAGAACATTGACTATGTCTACTGGTCTGTGCTTGGAAATGTGTTACCTAGTAACATCCATCATTTGTATTACACACTCTTAGCATTGTGCTCATGTATAAATCCAACTTTATTTTTAAATAATCACTGCAGAATTCTGTCTTGCATTTAAGGAGAGATAAAGACTATTTTGTATCGTTTTTACCATAAAGAAATAAGAAATAGTAGTATTTGAGTAGGTATATACCTTCAACCAAATTAATTGAATAATTTCATAATGTATGAATGATGCAAAACATATGCTAGCTCATTTATGTGTGTGATTTTCCTTCTATGTATCAATTAAAGATCAATTAATAGCAATAAAAGTATTCAGAAAAAGGAAGGTAAATATTTGGAATAAAATGATTAAAATATGTTAATTAAGTCAGAATTAGTCTTGGAGCAGAAAAGGAAGTGAACTCGTTGCTTGGATACAGACACCAGAGATTTTCTTCCACCCCACCCCACCCCACAGCTGCCTGCTGCATGTTCAGTACAAAGGACAGTGGCCTCATCGGCTTAGACATAGACACAGAGACAACGGGATGCTGTTTTTGTAACTTACACATAGAAAATCTATAGAGATAGGTTTTTATCCATTGAGGTCAGGTTCAATCCAGAGGTTAGACTCTTCAGTAATTTACATAAGACAAAATTTAAACTACAGAGTCAAAGTATACACTTGGCAGTATGCAACTTTGAGCAACACACACACACACACACACACACACACACCATACATGCAAGGCACATGCTCAAATGCATAAAATACACTTGTACAGCTATGCACACACACAACTAGAGGCTTGAAGTTTTTCTTTCTTTAAAAAAACTATTTATACATGTGTAAAAATTAAATTCCAGAAACCTCTCTGTAGTGGGATGCAAGTCTTGAACGCTTCAAAGTTAATAGCACTCTGATAATTACTGTCATTTAATTAAGTTTTTGCAAGGTCAGATCCACAGAGAGACCTGTTATTTCCCATTAGGCACTAAGCCCATTGATAGAATAAGCCCATGTATGAGGAAGAAATGCAAAGGCCTAAGATGAGGACATTAAAAAAATCACAACAGAGTAAGGTGCCAAGCATGTGTTCCTTCGCTGAATAATTTCCAGGCACTGCTCAATGGACAGAGGCTTCCATTCATCTACTGAGTCTTTACTGGAATCTGAAGATCCCTAGAGTATATTTCTGTGTAAGAATCACATCAAACATTTAACTCCTGTAATTGCATATTTTCCTCTTCTCTCCTCTCTTTCTCAGCCATTAAAGGGCTTTAGTTGGTGATTTAATACTTTAAAATCTGTATGCTTCCACACAGGGCATTATTGCGCTAGTTACAACAGTCCTGACTCCAATTAATCTGAAGAAACTGAGGCATGGAGGCGACATGTAACGTGTCCCTCTTGCACAGTGAGGAATACATAGGTGAGCACATGGCCAGGTTTATTTAGCTCTTGCGTTTATTCCTTAAGGGCCCCATTATGGCCTCTCTGTATTTGTAATGTCTATACTCTTTCAGTGACTGAATCTGCTAGGGGTGTAGGACAAATGCCTCTCCCCTAACCACCCACTTCTACTTAATAATTATAATTATTTTACTGTGACTAGGAACTTATTAGAACATCCCTATAATTCTGCAAGCCTCTAAAGTGCCTACTATTTCTGGACTGAAAATTATTATCTTTTTCACCTTCTCCCCCTTTGATTTAAGATTTTATTATAGTTTGATTTCCTTCCCACTAAAGGGGAATATTAAAGTCCTAAACCCCGTACATTATATTGTAAGCTATATTGGTAAATTGTCATGTACTGTTTAAGTTTGTTGAAAGTAGTGGGTTCTTTTATTCCAGACTCCAACATATTTAAGTATCCTCTAAGAACCCGTATCTAGGGGTGAGTTGCCCCTGCCCCATACCTGCAAAATGGAGAAGGAAGAAGAATGACACAGCTCCAATGTGAAAACATGGCGTCCTTGAGAACAGCTGAAGGTAAATCATTTCCAATTAGGATTGCTATTGTTTACCCCAAGGTATGAAAATGGCTGCAGTGAGAAAGAGAAGACAAAGTTCATCACAGAGAGGCCCCTCTGCTCTGTTGGGAAGTCTCCATTAGCGTCTCCAGGGAGATTGTGTTAGCAGGGCCTTGCTGTTCATCTCTGCAGCATATTTAGAGTGCCAAGTTTGATGATGTTACCTTTCTGCAGCTATTTGGTTCCGGACTCTTAGTGAGGGCTCCAGCTGGCTTTCATTGGGGCTGGCTATCTGTAAGCTCTTGATTTGATGATATTACCTCTCATTTAATTTCTCAGTTGGGCTCATCCAGTTGTGTCTGCTAGATTTTGCAAGTACTCAGTTTGATGATGTTTTGTGATCATTTGTACTTTTTATATTCCACTCGCTGTTTCTCTTACTTTTGCTCGCTATATGTCCAGTAAACACATTCATTTAAACAAAAAGCATGGATATAAAATACATAACTCTGTGGGTTTTATAGAAAATGCTGATACCTGTAATTATGGTTATTTTTGGAATAATGTCTCTGCAGAAATAGGTGTGGTCATCAGAATGGGCTCTAATACACTAACACAAGTACCCTTGCAAGAAGAAAATAACAAAACCTATTCAAAGGAAAAGCTATACGTGTTGACAGAGATTAAGATTTGAGTGATGGAGTTACAGAGAAGTTTCAGGTGAAGGAGGATTAGTGGAACATAGGTAAGTAGGGAAATCAAAGGCAGGGTCCTTGAGATGGCAGCTTCTTGTTCCTTGAACCCATTCCTTGAATCTGATGTGGAACCTCTTGAATGCATGGGGTGGGTATCTAAATTGGACCAATGGAAGGAAAGGAGAGGACACAGGAACCTTATAAAACACCCACACTAGAGGTGTTTAATGAACTTCCAGCCTTAGGAAAGCGAAGGCTGTTGTTTTCCTTCTCTTTCCAATTCTATTTTCTCTTTCCTGATCACTACATTCTTTGTCTGTACCAGAGAATGAGCTTGGCAACCCCCGAGACAACTGCCAGCACACTCATTACACCAGAAACTTTCAAGGGAAAGCTGGAAGAAGATGAGAGAGGCTTTCACACAGAGTCTTAGAGGAAGCATGGGCCTGTCTATATATACTAGTTTTAGGCTTCTCTAGATTTTTGGAAGAATAAAGTCTAAACTTAAACTTTCCAATTTGTGGTTCTTTACTTTTGCAGTCATAGTGATCAAGATTTTATTTGCTCAATGAGATATTAAAATGGAAGGATCTTGTCAAGTGTAGCTACTATGAGGTCTGCAAAAGCAAATGAAAATTCAAACAATGCAATACACTTTCCTAACGAAACTTTTTTCCTTATCTACTAACTAAACAATTTATTACTATCCGATGGGATTTTCTTATTTCTTCATTTAGAATTTAGACATTGTCAGGTTATCTCTTCGGGTTTTCTAAATATTCTTTGTACTACATCTCAGGGATTGTTTGGAAAGAATGATCTAGAGCAATGTTACATAAGGCTTATCTTACTTCCTAGGTACCGCACGATGAGTATCACTGTGATTAATACAGATCTTGGTGGTGAGATTTTCATCCTCAAACTTGATGGACATCCATGTGTCTTGGGAGTACATAGGTTTGACTCTCAGATCCAAGTCACATTCTTCCTTTAGCTTATCAAGAGAAAGGAAGTATACACTAAAAAATTAACACCAATCCTGAAAGATAAATTGATAGCCAGAAATGCCTTTTTTCTCAGTTCAAAGATAAATATAATTTCAAAAGGATTTCACTATAGTTAGAAATTTGCTTATTTGAACTTGGGCTTTTAACAAACAAAAGTCTACATCATTTGAATTTTGGATCGTTGGTTCTAAATGCAACTTTCTCCTTCACATATGCTCATAACAGGAATATATCATTTAAACCATGTAGCTATTGAATATTTTCTACTTTAATATGCAACAGGATGGAAATATGGTTAGAAAGCTTCCACATGCTTTTAGAAACCTTCATTTAGCCATATTTAAATACCCAATTTCAGATTTTTATCATTTTGAAATAGCTCTGGCTTATTCTTTGTGGGTAAAACTATTACTGTATACTCCAATTTTCTACTAATACAGTGTCTACCTTTGTCAAGCAGACACTACATTGTCAGTGCAGCTTTAACAATTGAAATTCTAGTGAGTGTGTTTCCAGTGAGACAAAAGAAAATAAAAATCTTTAAAAAAAGTTTTTGTAAAAGCAAGGGCTATGATTTTTCTTGCCACTTTTCAAACATGTATGAGCAAACTGATGACTTTCATATAAACTTTGGTCCTTATGATTTATTCCAAATCTTCCTAAGGGATTTTACTATCAGGAAGAACTGAAAAAAATTCTTTGATTCATCGCTCTTTGGGAAACAAATAGCTAACTATATGGTTCTGTGTTAGGGTCCTCCTTATTCTAATACCTCTCTATCTATACACCACAATTTGGAACTATTTTTTATTAAGCCTATAAATCTTGCTTGGAATACTTGGTTCTAGATGTTCCTTACACCAAAACAAGTGTACATCCTGAGGAAAATTGAAACGAATGTCAGCAAGATCTGAACATGTCTCATGAACTTTCTGTTCTGGGAACTCAGCCGTCAGCACAATGGTGCTCACTGCTGAGAGCTCTACCCTCAGCGTTGCAGTGTTTAAAGGCGGGGACATCAACATCAGTGGTAGAGAGATCAATGGCGGGTACATCTACATCAATGGTGAGTACATCGACATCAATGGTGAGTACATCAACATCAATGGCAGGGACATCAACATCAATGGTGGGGACATCAACATCAGTGGTGAGTACATCAACATCAATGGTGGGGACATCAACATCAGTGGTGGGGACATCAACATCAATGGTGGGGACATCAACATCAATGGAGGGGACATCAACATCAATGGTGAGTACATCAACATCAATGGTGGGGACATCAACATCAATGGTGGGGACATCAACATCAATGGTGGGTACATCAACATCAATGGTGGGGACATCAACATCAATGGTGGGGACATCAATGGTAGGGAGGAACATCAACATTAGTAGTAGGGACATCAACATCAATGTAAGGGACACCAATGGTGAGAACATCACTGGTGGGGACATCAACATCAATGGTGGGACCATCAATATCATGAATGGTGCAAAACGTTGAGAAGAATTGGATCATAAAAGTGCTCTTTCTAAATAGAACAATGTCATCATCTTGGAAGTGTGTCATCAATGGAATGGACCACTAATGAAAGGGCAAGTTCAGTCTCTCCTCATTTCTGCTTCAGACCATGTGCTTCATTATCCATATACCCTTACCATGGGACAATCTCAGAAGGTAGCCATCAGACTCTGGACCGTTATCTTTGGATAGCACACCTTCCAGAACTAAAAGAAATACATTTTTAAAAGATTTGTTTTAATTTTACTTCTTCGTAGGTGTCTGTGTGTATTTGTGTGCACGAATGTAGGTGACAGAAGAGGGTTTCTGATCCATCGGAGCTGGCGTTACATGTAGTTGTGAACTGGGTTCTAGAAATGGTACTCAGGTCCTCTGCAAGAACAAGTATTCTTGACCACTGAAGTATCTCTCCAGTCCAATTTCTGATCTTTTATCACCTTCGGTGATATTCTGTTACAGCAGCACAAATGGATTAAGACAGACAGAATCTGCAAAAGTCTGTGTGGGTGGACCTATTTGTGAAGTAAAGGTATTCTCATTCAGGATCTATCAGTGGAATCTGACAACAATGCTAAGGGTAGAAATGGCCTGTGTTTATCAAACAGTTTTTATACACCAACTACCTGGATGCACACTCAAGGGAACTGAGGTTATCATAACTACTTGATAGTACACAGTATTAAAACTTCTCTCATTTAATGAGAAGACTGAAGAACAGAGGTTAGTGTATCCTCACCAGGATTACTCACAGCCAGCAAAAAGTGGGGCTTTGGCAGAACACAAGTATTTTGAATCTGAAAACCTTATTTTGAATCAAGAATATTAGTCTCAATTTTACAATTGACACCAACTGGGGTTTTTGAGATTATTTTCCATGCTGGTTCATATAGTCAGCAAATGTAAATGTGGGCTTAACAATTCTAGCCTACCAGTGTCCTGGTGAGGCTCCACCTCTTGTGATTTCGACTGTACCATATCCAGATCATTTCAAGTTGTTTACAGAGTTCACCATCCTATGTATCTGTGGAAGATACAGATGCCAGCACACAAGAGCAGAAAGTCAGACAAGTAAGCTACTCTTGGGAACTTGGGTAAAGGGCTAAGTAAAGCAAGATATAGAAAATATGCAAAGAAGGAAAAAAAGATGACAGATGATGGGGAAAGGAAATAGGGAGAGCAATCCAGGAGCGGGACTGTAAATGACGTCATTGTCATTGTTGTCAGCTATGAGCTCGATGTACTTTTTTTATGAACAGTTCCCTTTCATTGGGAAATGCACAGCATGAAGAGGTCTTTGTGGATCCTGATGGGACAGCCCAGGGAATTCTGTGAGTGGGAAGCCATGTTAGATGCGTGCAGTGATTGGGGTATAAGACCTAGTCAGAATAATTTCACTGACTTTCTGGGAGCATTTTCCAGTTCCAAAACCACATAATATGGCTGTATATACATACTTGATTCTGCCTAGGACTTTTGTTAATGAATTAGGACTTTATGTATTTATTACTTTGGCCTAGAAAATTCCAGCTAGAAATATTTACCTCTCTTTTAAAAGTTGGGGCAAAGAATATTTTGATCTTTGACAAAGATCCTCAAAGTTATTTTAACTACATAGTGATGGAGATACTATGTAGTCAATTTTGAATACTTTTCATTTCTTACAAAAATAAAAATGGGTAGCCGCAATTTATGACAAAAGTAAATCATGGTGACTCCAAAGCTGGCTAAATCTACCAAAGAACTAACAATGCAGTAAGTGAACCTAAGATACACATCAGAATAAAATTATCATAGAAAGTCTGTCTCCAAACTATGTACATTTACAGAATGCCATCATTTTGAAGCATAATCTCCCTTTTAATGTAGGCCAAGAGAATCAAGTGATGTTCTTCCTTGCTTTCCTACAGAAGTACCAGCTGTCAGTCAATTCTGACTGTTTTCAGTGTTGGCTGGATTTCTGATGTTAGTTTTCATCTTAGTTATTACTCCTTTAGCATAAATAGTTCAGATGGTGTTCTTTTTCATTAAAAACAAACTCATATCTTTCATAGAGATATATACTTCCTGCTTTTAACTTTAATTTACCATTGGTGGCCCAGCTAAGGGTCAGTTTGCCCTTCATCATCTGTTAGACTTACCTGAGTTTATTGCTCATACTTGGATCACGTCTCTTGAGCTTTGATGAGTCCTGTTTGTGAAATGTTATTTCATCTTTGGTTTTTCTCATAGACGGCCTCTCAGTGGGTCCTAGGGAGACAGCTCATCTGGCAAAGTTCTTGCCTTGCAAGCCTGGGGATCTGAATGTGATTCTCAGAATGCATGTAAAGATACTCAGCGTGTCACCAAGTACTAGTAATCCCCAAACAGGAGAGACAAAGACAGGAGGGAGCTTGGAACTCACTAGCTAGCTATTCTAACTGAATCTGTGAGCTCCAGGCCAATGAGAAAACCTACATCAAAGGAAGTAGATGGCTCCTGATAAACTATATGCCAGGTTGCCCTCTAGCCTACACACACAGGTACACACACACACACACACAAATATACATATACAGACACACACAGACACACAGAGACATACACAGACACACAGACACACACACACCTGCACACATTAACACAGGCATTTAAAATGACAGCCAAAGGGTTTTTTTTTTTTCAAGTCTATCTAAGGAGAAGAAGATACTGTGTATCTACCCAAAGAAGGCAGTAGCACTGTATATCAGGACACTGAATGGGCCTCTAATGTGTATCAAGGAAGACTTCAAGGTATGAGATTTCACAGTGAGCTACCTATTGTGTGAGGAGAATGTAAATAACAGGGAGCTTAACTTGGCTGCTATTTTTGAGAAATCATGTAAAGGGAAGTACATGAGAAATGGTGGGAGTGACTGTTTACAGGGCAGAGAAGACAATGAATAGACCAAATGGTAGGATTATAAATCTGATTGAATACTGATATTTTGACTTTTTTAGCCAAAAGGATATACTAACCTACAAGTAAAAGGTTACAGATTTGTTGTTGGTATCAGGCTCCGAACCCAGTGACATCACATCTAAGCAACCCCCACATTGTTGCCAAGGCAACCTCCATACATTTCCAGAATCCACCTGGCTACATCACCTTTACCTAGGAGAAGCTATGTCAATGCCCATATAAAACAGGCAGAACCCCCTGATCTTGCTCTCTTCTTCCTTCTCTTCTTCTATCTTCTTCTTCTCTTCTCCGCCCCTCCCCCATCTTTGCCCTTTCTCCTGAATAAACCCTACGTGGAACTGTTTGGTCTGGTATGGTCTGTTCTAAGCCGCATACGGATGTCTAACATTTGTGAGTTCCTACATGTAACAAAATTCTGTAGACTAATAGACCAAAAAGTAAACAGGATATTTTTAAAAATGTAAAAGCTTAAACTGTGTGTTGTGAACTCCCATGATACCAGGCCTCAGTACATATAGATAAAGGCAGAAAGATCAGAAGTTCACGATTGTTCTGGACTATATAGAGAGTACTACACAGGCCAGCCTGGGCTATAAGGGACCTTATCTCAAACCATATTAGCCCCGTGCCCTCAAAGATAAACAAACTGGAGGCTCTAACCAAAAATCCACTAGAAGATTCAAGGACAGATAAAGCAAGCAGATCCAAATTCTGTGGGATCTGCCCTCTTTCCCTCCTTTGCCATTCTAGGTTGTTTCTGTTCTCTTTCTTTGGCTTGCCTTGACACCCTTGAATACGCCATGCTATCTCCTACCTCAAGTCTGCAGCATATGCTGCTCAATGTAACTGGAAGGGCAACATTCCTTCTCTCCAATGGTGTAGGGATCATTTTCCCCCATAATCTCTGTATCAGTTCAATCACAGAAGGTTTCCAAATATTCTCAGTTGGGTCATTGTCTTAGTTACTTTTTCTATTGCCACGAAGAAATGCCATGACCAAGGCAATTTATAAAAGAAAGCATTTAATTGACAACTTGCGTACAGTTTCAGAAGGTGAGTTAGTGATCATCATGGCGAGGAGCTTGGCAATAAGCAGGCAGGCATGGCACCAGAGCAGTAGCTGAGAGCTTATACTATGTTACAAGTTGGAAGTATAGAGAGAAAGAGTGGGTATAGTATAGGTCTAAAATCTCAAATGCACCCTCAGTGACACATCTCCTCCAACAAGACAATACCTCGTAATCCTTCCTAAAAAGTCCCACCAAGTAGAGACCAAGAATTTCTAATATATGAGCCATTTCATCTGCAGTCACCCAGTAGTACTGTTCTTCCCACCTGAATGGTACTTATGTGATACACACGTCTGACCAATAGGACCAATAGGAACAAGCTCCCCAAGCATTCATAGACTTTAGTTACATTCCAAGCATCATTACAAAGTTAACTCAGGGGAAGGGTTCACGATGAGGAATACAAACATGAAGGCACAGGAAAACAGCTCCTAAGTGGAACAGGAAGTGCACCTTCCAGGTAAGAAGTCAGTTCCCCATGGACCTGGGAACCAATTGAATGAACTCCATTACAGAAAGATGCTCTGAGTTAGTCTCCTTGGAAGTCCTTACAACTTGGTACCTTGTATTCTTTTTGGCGATAATCTGAATATATCCTGTCTTTCTGTGGCTGCTTAGCCTGAAAATACTTAAATGGATTTTTCATCAAATTCCACGAACGTGTTTGGGATTATGAGATCTAAATAGAGATTTCAAGGCATATGTGACAGAAATTCATTTAGGGGGCTCTTGGGAACAATTCAGCTGAGAAGCTAGTCATCCTCCAGAGAGGCTAAAATTGAAACTCAAAAGCCATTCACATGGAGAGACATACCACATAGCCTGAAAAGCTGTAGACAGGAACAACAAGGATGAGGCTCATATGTGAAGCTAAAGAAAGTCTGTAGAGTATGGCATCCAGATTTCTGTGGCTCCTGTAGGTTGTTCTGGGGCTGAGTTCTGTTTTACTTGTGTGAACGTATGTAGCAGCGTTTGTGCATGCATGTACATTCCTGTGGTTGTGAAGGCCAGAGATTGATGTTAAGTGTCTTTGTCAATTGCTATTCTGGTTAGTGTCACTTACCTAGATGTATCAGAGAAGTCAGACTCTTAATGGAGAGAATGCCTCCATCAGATTGGCTTCTAGGCACAGCCATGGGGCATTTTCTTGATTAATCATTCATGTGGGCGGGACTAGCTCCCTGGGGTCAGTGTTAGCCATGTGTAGGTGGTTCTTGATTGTACAAGAAAGCAGGCTGATCAAGTCATGAGAGACAGGTCAGGAAGCAGTGTTCTTCTGTGGCTTCTGCTTCAGTTCCTGTCTCCAGGTTCCTGCCCTGACTTCCCTCAGAGATGGAATATGACCTGAAAGCTGTAAGATGAGACACATTCTTTCCTCTTTAAGTTGCTTTTGGTCCTGGTGTTTCATCACAGCAATAGACACCTAACTAAGACACTTGTGTCTCATCTTATCTTTTAAGACAAGTTCTCTCATTGAACCTGAGGCTATCTGTTAAAACTGGTTGGCTAAGCATCCACACCAATCCTCCTGTCTTCACCTCCCCAGTGCTGGGTCACTGCTACTCAGGGACAGGACTAGGTTTTTCCATAAATACTGAAGATGTGAACTCAGGTCCTCGTGTTTTTCACAGAAAGCACTTTACCAACCCAGCCATTTCCCCACTGACTTGGATTTTCATAAGAGGTGGCTACATAATTATTGGAGTGTCTGCAGCAATTCCCACGTGCAGTAACAATAATAGAGCTACAAAGAGAACTAAGCTAATTTCTCATCGAAAGAGGGTCATTCCTTTGCCACCTACACTGATTTTTATAGCAAAAACCAAACCAAGCAGAGCAACACACACACACACACACACACACACACACATAGTTGCTTATAATTAAAAACTGAAATGCTAGACTATTCTATGGAGTCAAACTGGAAAATACCTCCACTGTCTGCCTATATCAGTGGGAATAAACAGACTTGACAGTTTTATGTGTACACATTTTCCTCTTATACACACACACACACAAGTCCATACCCACATACTCCACTGTGACCACCCTGTCACTTTAACTTTCGTGAAAGACTGAACGGTCTATTTTTAATTTAAAAACACATCTTAGAACTTATAATCAAGATAAAAGCATGGATTTTTCTATCAGGAAGCATGAAAAAGAGTTGCTTTAAAAAGCTACCAACCCACTGCGTCTTAGCTATAGGATTTATAATCAGCACCACAGTAAGGTAGGCGAGGCGGTTTCCTTTTGCTTCGGTAAGTGCTGTAGGATTGATTAAAGGATCTCTAAATAATTAACTCTTTCCATATGGTTGCATTGTAAATGCATAGTGTTTACAGTGCATTTCACAGGTCATTGGCCCTCGGCAATATCCCCCTTAACTCTCAGAGCAAATTTATACAGTTAGAGGGCTGATGCTAAAGGAACAAAACTATGGCTCAGAGAGGGTAGGATACAAAGTGAGGAAACAGAGGATGCAGGGTTCAGACCTAGAGCTGAGGAAACAGAAGAATCAGGCCTGGAGCTGCTGATCTAACTTCAGATTCTCTCCTCTACACTTGTGTAGTGACCACCCATTCTATCACGGTCACTGCACCCATGAACCATACCTAGGTGATTTGGATGCAGTTTTGATTTTATATAACTGAAATATAAATTTAAAACAGAAATATAATAAATATATTTTCCTCAAACACGGGGTTTATTGTTCCATTCAAACTGCAATTAAATTGTACTGTTAGAAATTGATACCTCAAGAGTCTCAAACACTCAGGATTTTAAAGAGTTTGCATAATTCTGTATGAAGTCAAAAAACCTCATTAATAAAATATTCATTGTGTGTTGAAGTAATATTTTAATCAATACTGTTTTAAATAAAATGTACATTTTAGTTTTCTACTTCTTAAATTGTAGTTACATGGTATCTTAGAATTATATGTAGAATGGATGTTTCCTTATATTGAGCAGTACAGGTCTGAGGTACCTTGTCTCATTGTATTTTGGGCCTCAGGGAGAGCTGTACCAGCAGCATATTGCAATGTGAAGATTTGTTATTCTTGCTGCATAATTAGATAACTCAGAATATTCTAAAAATCTTTCCTAAAAAGATTCTCAAGCAAGCACCAACCGGAGATGATCCCCTTCACTGCCGAGAGTGCATGTCCATGACATTCTGAGCGTATTTCACTCCAAATGAAGAAAATCCCTGTATCTTAATCGATAAGCTTCACGGAGATATTCTCTGTGCTCTGATCAAAGCCTGTTGTTTGTGTGTTTTGACAAGACTCACCTTTCTCTGTGACCTCGTTCATCAGGCAGCTTTAAGGAACAGTCCCTGGGTGCTCCTCAAAATGAAATGAAAAAGACCTTTCCCACCACAGCTCACAACCATTTTCCTCACAAACATAGCCTTCTCTCCCCCAACTTCCATTCTCACAGAAAGAACTAAGGAGCCAACCATGAATGCATCAGGGAGAGCAAAGAGACCCAGAGTGATTAAGCACCTGAGGCTCACAGAGGCTTATGATGAAGATTCTACTATTAACAATGGCTATTATTAGTTTCTCTAGTATCAATTATCTAGAAAGAAGATTTCAGGCTTCGTCTACCTGAACCAGAGTAACCTTTTTAATGTTTATACTTTCATAGGCTCTCAAGATGTTGGCAAGGGTTCATCTAGCAAAGACAGTCTCAATATAAAGTCCCGGATCACTGTCAGAAGCCAAAGAAGATGTGGGTGGTACTGCAGCACACTTTCAGAATTCGGTACTTTGTCTTTGGGTGAGGCTCTATAATTTTTATTTTTCAATCAAACTAACCCATCACTTTGGCTTGCAGAGTAGTGAAACTTCTTGTGAATCTTTTCGGCCTTATGATGTAGTAGTTAATGGAAACCAGGGCATTGAAAAAAAAACATAGTGCCATCCTTCTGTACTCAAAACATAAAGATGGCACAAGAATGCCAACATAGCTTTTGATAATTCACAAAAAAGTGGTAAGAAATAGTCAATGAACTGCTCACTATACATGCTGTGGTGCAGACAGATTCATGGCTACTATGGTATTAAGTTTTTGCCTTAGGTGAGGCTTCAACCATAAATTTTGTTGTTAAAAAAATAACATTACCCACTTCGTAGTGTTTCTGTGGTGTTTAAATGAGACCATAGTTGTAAAGGGCTTAGAAACCACTGGACATATAAAAAGATTCCTATACATGAAATACAAACCATTCTGCCCCAAAGCACCTTGTAGATTCACCTAATTAATTATTCATAGCTATACTGCTTTGTATGTAAGGGTAGACAACATCATATGGAAAAGGAACCTGACCCTAAAATGTCTTGCATTCTAGTGATGTCACAGAGAAAACTTCAATTCGAGCTAGCATTTCTTCATCCCAGCAACGTCTTACTAAGGTTGTCATTTCCACAATGTTATTACCAATGAGGTAGATAAAGATAGCTTTTCTTTAAAATTTCATGAGTCACATCCAGTTTCATCCTTTCACATGTATCATTTTTATTTGACATTTACCGTGATCCTAAGACTGCTTTTTGTTGTTGTTTTTTGTTTTTTTAAAGATTTATTTATTTATTTTATGTATACGAGTACACTGTAGCTGTCTTCAGACATAACAGAAGAGGGCATCAGATGCCATTACAGATGGTTGTGAGCCACCATGTAGTTGCTGGGAATTGAACTCAGGACCTCTGGAAGAGCAGTCAGTGTTCTTAACCACTGAGCCATTTCTTCAGATCCCTAAGACTGTTATTTACTATGTTGCATATGTAAAAAAAAAATCAGACAGAAAATAAAGATAAAAGTTTAGCAGAGTGGAATCATGAACTCAAGAGTAGCTAGCTAGTAAATGGGGTTTCAGTTAGATCTTGAGGGAAAAATAGTTTATTCCAGAGTAAAAAGAGTTAAATTATGGAAAGCATTTTTCAAATATATCTATTTGTAGCTGATAACATGAGTAATTTCTTCTTTAAATTATTTCCCACATGCAGATTAAAGGTTACAAATTAACAGTTAAACACATTAGACAAAAGCATCTCTTATAAAATACCAATATAGATATCAATTAAATCGTAAATTAGATACACCTTTTGACTTCTATGAAAATAAGAGAATTACTACACTATTAAAGAGTTTTAAACTACTGGGTCATCAAGTAATTAGAAACCTGTCAAAGCTTGTTATGTCCTCACATCTCGGTTCCTTTTCAGAATATTGCTTGCTACTTCCGGCCTGAAGGAGCTGTAGTTAACATGCAGCTTCAGTCAACAAAGGTTCAAAGGGGATAGTTTCATTATAACTCTGTAACTTCTTAATTTTCAATTATTATGACACAGGGGAACTGCCCTTGAGAGAGGGCAGTTAAAAGACATTTCCACTCACAGAAAATGGTAGAAATAGATGAATTTGAGTAAGAATATTTACTATTCATGTATTTTTAAAGGTTGAAGTAAGACAATAGAGTCTGAAAAGTACACAAGGCATATGGGAACACACACACACACACACACACACCAATTTTACACGGCAGCATTGAAGAACACTGTCAGTTCTATAGACCAGTACTTTCAGTGCTGTGTGATGTTATATGCTTTCCTAAAGGATGCCTTTAAGGAAGAAAATACTATAGAAATAGAGGGGTTAAATTACACTAAAGAGAGTTTTTCTACGACCAACATTTCTCAGAAAATAGTGTATAAAATAATTCAAAGGAGCTTCTATATAAAACATCCAAAATTGTGTAATTTTTTTGCTGTAATAGGAGAGTTCAATGGAATATTCTCTGGGTTATCTTTACATTATGCAGAAAAGCTTTCACATGGAGTCAGGACACATGGGTGTTCTAGCTGTACCAATTGTTTGCCCAAAGGAGATCTGTCCACTCATCATAACACTTATCACTCCCTCCTACATGGCTTGAGTTAAAGGAATGCATAGAGCAGTGGATATCCTGTGATACATGAAATCCTTCAAGCTTAATCAGGGCCAAACCGAGGGCTTCCATTTGCTTCTCTAAATACTTTGCTTTCCTTCTGATCAATCTGAGCTGATGGTACATACCATCAGTCACCTAGATGCTCACATCCAAGGACATGCTGGTGATTCCTTTTCCTGTTTCATCTCCCACATTATAGTCACCTGAAAAGTTTGAAGGCTCAGTCTGAATCTAGACACAGCTGCACTTTCCCCCCTTTCCACAAATTCTGCCCAAATTTTTCAAGGAATCATCTCCCATCTGCAGTGCTTCCTCAGAATACTCCAGTGTTCTGCTTGTTTCTACCTTTGTTCATTATTCAGATCACTGTGAAATATAAGTAGTTTGTGCCAAATTTGTCTCAGAATGTTCTGGCACATTTCCATGGCTCTCACGCTAATACTAAAACCAGTTTCTGAAAGCACATACCTATAACTGTGAAGAATATGCAACAGGGCATCTGCAAACAAGTACACATCTAATTGTAAAGAACACAATACACACATCCAGTCTAGAGTGGAGAGTGTTTCTGGCAATGAATTAAGAAGATATTTTAAAATAGGACAAATAAAACACCAACAAAAAAGATTAATAAATTGAGCTACATTAAAAACTAAAACTCTCTATTCATTAAAAGATACCATAAACAAAGACTTTTAGTAACATATAGGAGAGAAGATTCATGTTAATATATAATACACATGTGATATATGATATATTTATACATGTGATATAAGATTCAGATTATATTATATCTAGTGTATAATATATAACATATTCATTCATACATATATACATACATACATACATTCACACACACACACACACATACACACACAAACACATACATATGCTGGACTTCTAAATCAATGCCAACAGCAGAAGTAATGCAATAAAATATGGATTAGTAGCATGAGCCAGTTTTGTAAAACATCTTATTTCTTTGCCATGGTAGTGCATATGCATTTTGTCATAATTCATTGAGGTGAAATTTATGATACGGGGCTTCTATTTTTAATAAACATTACAAAAGTTAACATACCCAAACACTTCAAGACATAAGATAGCTTCCTAGGAGTCTAAAGCAATGTGGCCTAGTTTGAATACTGAATTATTCTTACAGTAATCTTCCCAATCCTAGTCATTTCTTTCCTATTCAGTGGTAGGCACATTTCGTTTTTTTCCCTATAGAGTGATATTAGCTGTGTAGATGTGCATGAGCACTGTGTGACTATATAGAGGTCTATCTCTCTTTCACACGGATCAGCCATTTTTCTGTCAGTGCCCCTGCTCTTACAGTGGTATTTCATACAGATAAAGAGACCTTGGTATTGCCCTCTGTAAAAGATGAATAAACAAAGAATAAAAGAATAAGGATATTAATGTTTTGAGTGTCATATTTAATTTGAAACGCAGGACAATGAGATTTTCACTGAAAGCAGAGGCAGAATGAGATGAGAAATGGAGACCAGAGTGGACACTGTAGCCAGGTGGAACACAATAGAAAGGAGCATTGGGATCACTGAAGAAACAGCCTCGCTCACTTAGTGAGAATGTCAGCTCCATCGTCCATGGGCCGGTTCTCCAGGCAGAAAGGCAGTGAAAAGGAAGTTTCCAGAGAAGGTTTTAATTTCATTTGTTCCATTTTTATGCTCACCAACATCTTTGTATTCAACACTAACACAAGTCAGGGATAGCTGAACCTTAGATGAACTGCTTAAAAGTTCAATGTTTTGGGATGAACAGATGGATCAAAGGTTAACAGTACTCGCTATTCTTGCAAAGATCCTGGATACAGTTCCCAAGGCCCACATGGTAGTTTCTAACCTTCTGGAACTCTAGTTCCAGGGATCTGATGCCCACTTTTCTAGACACCTGACACACAGTGCATATACATATATGAAGGCAAAACACTCATGCACATATAATAAACATAAAGAGATCTTTAGAATGGTCTTTGTGTGTCTGTGCCCAGGTCAGGGCTTACACATGGTCCTAGGAGCATGGTGTGTTCTGAACCCAAGTGTGAGGAGCAGTTTATGCATGGGGAACAGTGTATGTATAAGCAGTGCATGGATGAGGAGCAGTGCATGCTTGAGGAGCAGTGTATGCATGCATGGGGAGCAGTGCATGCATGAGGAGCAGTGCATATATTCATGAGAAGTGTATGCATTCATGAAAACAGTGTATGCATTCATGAGAAGTGTATGCATGAGGAGCAGTGCACGCACGAGGAGCAGTACATGCATGAGGAGTAGTGCATGCATTAAGAACAGTGTATGCATGAGGATCAATGTGTGTAGGAAGGCTATTTCCTTAAGGAGCATGCTTTGCAGGTTATGCTAATTCTAGTTTAGAAACACATGTGAATCCTCAGCATGTATGGAGAAAGAAGATTACCCATGACCAGAGAGTAAAATAATGAGAAACAAGACCAGAGGAGGCCTTTGAGCTTGAGCAATAAGTAACTGTGGGGAAAAATGTATTTAAAACACTAAGAATGTTCCAATCGTCTCAGAGTTATCAGAAAAAAATTAAAATACCCTCTCCACCCCATCCCACCTCCAGACAGAAACAGAAACAACATAACCCATTACAACAAATGTCCTCCAGGTACACCAAGTGAGTCAGATGAGAAATTCAAAAATGTCCTTCACTCCAGCAAATGAACAGATGTAATTAGATTTCACCAACAGGCCTTGCTCCGAGGCTCAGGAGGAAGGGGTGAACAGTCCTAATTGGAAGTTTATATAGTATTCAGTTCAGGCTGGAAAGCATCCGCGATTAAAATAATTTGCCCAGATGTATTTTTAAAGCACTTAAAATGCATATGGTACCATCAGGAGTCACTTCGAAGCCACCAGGAGAAGAGGGCTTTGGGACTGAAGATGTGTTCAGGGGGCTCTTGCTGAGCATTGCTTTGGCCAGATCCACATTTGATTCTGGTTGAATATGAAGTTATAGGGACAAGAAACAGTGCTTAAGTCTCTGCACTCCACAAAGGGGGAGAAAAGAAATCTCAGTTGGCCCTGATTATGACTTTTCATCACAGTGACTTCAACCCTGGATGGAATGCATCTGTTTACTCCTGAGCATGGTGGGGAGGACCAAAGGTCAGGGCAGAGAAGCCATCAAGGAAACAGAGCAGCCCAATGAGACTCACATAGTTAGCAGGTGATGAATGAAGGGCGAAGAGGAGCCCACGTTCTCTGTAATAGGGTGATAATAGGAGTCTCATTTGGGCTGCTGAATTCCGCTATGGCTTGTGTCAGCTTTTCCATTACGCAGGCAGCTTTTCAGGAAGGTGATAATTCAATTCAGGAGTAAGGAAAAATAAAAGGAAAGTAAATTAACTGTGGGCTGAGACTTAGCAAATAAGGCTCTCCATTTGGGTATGCATAGCCCAAGAAAATGCAAAAGCAGATAACATTTAATTCTAAGTCAGAGATGGCTATTCTTCTGCATTAGAACATACATATACATACAAACATACATACATGTGTGCGTGCATGTGTGTGTGTATGTGTGTGTGTGTGTGTGTGTGTGTGTGTGTATCCATTCTTTACACTGTTGCTGAATACTGGGCCCAAAGACAGCAGAATTTCTTCACCTTCAAACTCATTGAGCCCCTATTCCAAATGTCCAGTACCAAGAATGAGCCTATTAAAAGCACATAGCCAAGGGACCTGTCTTCCCTGTCCAGATCCCTCTCCCTACACTAACACAGAGAATGGAGTGCCCCACTCCAAAACTCTTCAGCGGCTCTTCACCTCTAAGTCTAGAGTTAACACCCAATGTTGTGACTGTTCAATAGGGCTATGACTGTGTGCTAAACCCCTAATATCTCTGGAAGGTTTCAGGAATGAACTCTCAGGCCTAGAGGCTAAGTGCTCAGCCATATTTGCTAAATGAATATTAAAAATATTCTTTGCCACTTCTAACTTTCTTGAGTGTTCTATTATTTTTTTCCTATCCATTGTCCCTTAGGACTCCTCATCTTCTGCCAGGCACTCTGTTTTTAACCCCAAATGGCCAGCCCTAAACACATGTACATATGACCATTATAAAATGCACTCAGTGGGGTATATTTGTACAAATGTGCATGTACACATGTACATGTGAGTGTGTGTGTGTGCACACACATGTGACAAAACTAAATAAGAAGTCCCAATCAGAGAGGGAGTGAGGAGATACAGGAGTTGAAAATGGTAGAACTTTTGTTAGTACAGTACCCATGCATGAAATTCTAGATAATAAAAAATAGCCCATTTTTCAGAAGTGTCAAGACATTACTCAGAACACAGGCTTTAGAGTAATATTTTCTATTATCACTAGGTAACACTGGAAACCACTAGAAGACATATATTCTATTGGATGGTGGCCTTTCATTTGTTTCTTGGGCTGAAGTGGGCATCACTGCAAACCCAAGTTTCAACATCAAAACCCAGTGACAAGGTGGTCAGCTGTAGATGGCCCAAAACAATCTAACAGGAAATTTCTACCAGGGAATTTCAGGCCTTGGATTCTGGTTCTTTGCTCAGTGTTATTTTGCTCAGACCATTCAGGTTTGTTAGGATGAACAAAACTGAACAACAGTCAATCCCAGGAAACCAATGGATACTAGATAAGTTTTACAACACAGCACATCAACAGCCCAGAACTGATCAGGCTCACTACTTTGTGGTGTGGGATAGGCCATCGGACAAACTGCAATGGGAGGTTGCATTTGCTCACTCCTATGACAATAGCTTTTCCATAAACATAATTTGAAGCTTCAAATACCCTAATGTGCATTTCATTGTTTTACCGAGAAGTGCAGCTCAGAGGCATTGGGAAACTTTCACACCTCAGTGCCCAGGTTGGGAGGCATGCAGAATGAAATGATTGTTTGACGGTTCATCTTGCTGCAGAATGTACCAAATTTAGGGATTGTATGCATAAATCGCTGTAAAGAATCTTTTGAATTTCCCAGAAAGAAAAATAGAGTTGGTCTGATGTAGACAACCCTAGAGAATAATATACATGTAAGTATAGGAAGGCATGAAAACAAGCAGGTTAGACAAAAAGAAATAAGAAAACAAGCATGTGTGGATTCATGGCTCTCCTCTTTATATTTTAAGACATCCATCAATTCTCCAGTGGAAATCAATTATGACAAAACATTCATAAACACTCCTACTTGTATGCCAAGTTTACTCATTTGCTTTAAGTATTAATCCTCTATGACAATAAGGTACATTACATCTTCTCTTAGAACACAGTGAAGTCACAGACTCAAGGAAAAAAAGTCATCTTTCAAATGAGTCAAATGTAAAACATATACACGACATGATGATGCCTCTATTCCCACTGCATTAAGAACCTGATATCCAGAAAGGCTTATGCGCAAAGCCCTAGTATATACTAGGATACGGAAATGTACCCAGTTCATCTAATTGAAAGGCTCTTTCCACCAATGACTGAACAAGAGCAACCAATTAATCTAGAATGTGATAAAGTCCAGATTGCCATATTTTAACAACAACAACACAACAACGACAACAACAATGTGGAAACTTAGGTCCATAAATTGCCATGTATGCTGAGCTTGTACCAGGCTCACATGACAATAAAAGCAAAGATCCTGTTCCTCCAAGAGGGCTCTTTAACACCAGTCTTACCAATCAGGGCTTTGCTCTGGTGCTCAAAAGGGTTCAGGAAGCAAGCAGGAACCCTGGGCTGGGAAAGGACTCCATAGGCCTGCTCTGTCTCTCACACGTAAGAGAACACATTAATGTACCAGGTGGGTAAAAAGGCATTGCTTGAGGAATGTTTATCATTCTTATTTTTATAGTAAGAGATAAAGCATCTATCTATGATTGTTCCGCAGTCTATAGTCTATAGGGATTATTTTTATGTCATATCCATAACTCATCAGGACCATAAGAGAACTTGTGTACCTATAAATATGTGATGTGGTGTGATGTGATGTGTGTGTGTGTGTGTGTGTGTGTGTGTGTGTGTGTGTGTGTGAAGGTGCTGACCCATGGGCAAACTAAGGATCAGAGTTCAGGTCAATTCTCATCTATCAGTTCTTGAACATGCTAAGTACTCTTTTCTTTTCCCTTATCTGTACAATGAGGATGATTGAGAGTTGTACTTTCCTCATTAGTGTGTCACAAGAATTGAGTAAAATGTCTAACATCATATCCCAAACACTTAGCATATACAGTTCCTTGTAATGAGTAAGAAAATCTAGAATGGTGTAAGCAAGGATGAAATGATTATGTATGCAACCTGCATGGCAGATTACCTGACAGTAAGCAGCAACCTTCGGTATTAAAGAGTAACTCTACACATTGCAAAGCCCTTGACGAGTACTGACTGCCCCAATGCACAAATGGATTGCTAGAAAGATTTTCATGAGAAGAAAATCTGTCAGCATCATATGTGTGGTCATAAGCTCTCGTGTAGTGAGGTCAGGAGAGACCTCTGTGCTGAGAGATGCCCTCAGGTAGACTTCATAGCATATAAGGGAAATGCTATACAAATGGCTCCAAGAGAAATCAGGTAAAGTCATAAATTCTGGTTCTGCTATGCACTCTTAGACAAGCCACCAACCCACTCCTGACCCTGTTTCCCAATATCTATAACTGGGTAGTTTATACAATAGTTAGTAAGGTCCCATGCATGGATGCACAAAGTACTCAGAACAATGTCTGATCCACAGTATTTGCTGTATACCTGTTGTCTCTAAGGACAACCAATCACAAATAGAAGTGAAGCCTGCAAACAGATGACACTGTTTGGCTGGCAAGATGGCTCCACAGGTAAAAATATTTGCTGCACAAACCAGATGACCTGTGTTTAATCACTAGAACATGAGTTCATAGTGGAAGGAAAGAATTGACTTCAAAATATGTTCTCTAACATCCACACACTTGCTATGATATATACAATCTCCCTTCTTCTCCTTCTTCCTCTTGTTCCTCCTCCTCTCCCCTGCTTCCTCCCCATTCCCTTCCCCTTGCTGCTTCTACTACTACTACTACTGATTACACGATAGAATTTTATAAAATTACACTGCTAATTTATTCTAAGGTAAATCAAAGAGGTACCTTGACAGCAGCCCACAATCATGACAGTATCCCAAATTGTATAATAACCAGTTAAGGAAGAAAACATGTAAATGTATCTACTCTAACATGGCTGTCACATCAAATAAAAGGTCCCTATGCCCTTGTTCAATTTGAAAACTGTGGACAAAATACAGCATGAACAATTGTTCTGATCATTAAAGGATCTGAGTATGAATTCCGAGTTGATTGCAATTCACCAGTGCCACTATTGTGGTATAGATAGAATTAAATGCCACAATTTTATTTTTCCCAGTCTACGTTCAGAATAGTAGTATAGACTTCATTAGAATGGTTAATAATAGAAATTAAAATTTAAAAAACCCAAAATATCTTAAAGAACTGACTCTAGATCTTGCTGTCACAGCAGGTATCTAGCATTCCTGATTTTGAAAACACTAAAATACCATCTTGAGGTGGTCTAACCTCAGGAACAACATGGCATTATGATATTTAAAGGTTTGTAGCATTACAAACACACTTCTCTATGTGCAAATTTCCTTTGCCACATATAAAGCTTGCAGAGAATCTACATCTTATCTTTTGCCTTCCCCAGGCCTTGGTTTTCATATCTATTGTCCTAATTTGCTTCTCTATTGCTGTGGTGAAACACTGACTAAAAGCATCTTGGATAAGGAAAGTGCTTCTCTGCCTTACACTTCTTCGACACAGTCTACCATCCAGGGAAACCAGAAGAGTAACAGCAGCAAAGACCCAGGAGAAAAGCTACTTGCTCTGACTTGCTATTTTTGTTGTTGTTGTTGGCAATGAATGTCATTTAATTAAAGCCAACCATGACAAATCCATTAACTACTATACATACTGCATATATTAGTGACTAAATACTTTTGAAGACAAAGTTTGGCATAAATGTAGCTTTTGATAAGTAATGGATTTGTCATGGTTGTCTTTGATTAAAAAAAAAATTCAGCTACTTTTCTCATATATACCAGGCCCACCTACCCAGGGATGGCACTGAGCACACTAGACTGGGCCCTACCATGTCAAATCAGAAATCAAGAAAATGCATCACAGACATGCCAACCGACCCATCTGATAGAGGTAAATTCTCAGCTGAGATTCCCCTTTCCCAGGTATATTTAAGTCTGTATCAAATTGACAAAACTATGACATCCATAAATCTGTAATTTAAATATTGACCATCCTCACCCTCTATGGCCACTAAAAGAATCAGGGGAATTGACAGAGAACTGAGAAGACCTATAAAAATTACTACTACCATTTGATAAAGGATTGTGTTGATTTCTTATTGCAAAGAATAAGAAATGTTTATATTGCCCTCTAAATTTATTGACTAAATAACATGAAAACTTATGAAGACCTTTAGAAAATAGAGAGTAAAATCACTGAGGACCAAAGAATTTTAATCACAAATAGTATGGACAAACAGATAAAGCAGACGGTACTGATAAAAGTGAAGACTTTTGAAGAAATAGAGCATTGTGCCCCAAATAAATACATTTATATTACTGATATTTCATTTTTATTCTTCACATCTTAAACATTGAACATCTCCACCATTTTAACACATTCAACCCCCCTGAAATCCTATAATATGGATTTCAGATATAATTTAGGTTTTCTTTTGCATCAAAATATTTCTAACCACCCCTCAACCCCCCATGTAGAAAGGGGCTACTCAGCAAACTGTCAACACCTCTACAATTAGAGGCAGGGTTGTTTTGTAATAATGTATGACAGAAGGGCTATACTGTTACAATGTACTGCCTGTAAAATCATTCTCTGTCACCTGAGAATTTTCCTAATTCACTTATCAAGTCACATTCTTCAAGAAAGAGAATATTGAGATTGTATAACAATGAACCACAAAAGAGGGAACCACTAATCCAGCATCATACAAAGAGTGATTGCCAGCCAGGGTTGTTAAAGGATCAATGGTATTGAAGGAATGAGTTGTGGTGAGCAGACTATTGACCACTGAAAAGAATGATAGACAATTGCAGCCCCAGTCCAACACTAGCGCTAAAATGGCCGCTACTGCACAGTGTCTCAGCCCACCCGCCTTTGCAAGTTCTTTTATGTTTGATTACATCCTTTCCCCTCCTTAACTCTGTTTTCTCAAGTGGTTCCTTCATAATCTTAATGACAGCAAATAGCACTATCCAGCAGATGGAAAAACATATCACTTACATTGTTACCATTATTAGAACTTTACATCCTGTATGGAAAGCTATATAGGAGAATTTGGGCAAATGTGCTTTGCAAGAGTGCCATTGAACATTACTTAAAATGCAAAAAGCTACAGTTGTATATCATTAGGGATACTAATATAAATTCCTCCAAAGTCCACGAATGAAAGAAGTTATGTTTCTCTAGATGGTGTGCAATTCCCTGTTGCCACATGTACCACTCAATGCAGAACAAGTTGTGTTATGCTTACAATCTTAGCTATTAGCCAGGAGTACAATCTATGCACAAAACCCATAATAGAACTTAATGTTACAAAGAAAACCATCTCCTGGCAGTTCTGTGATTTTTATGAGATTTCTACTTGAAATGGGAAATTTCCCTATTGAGTAAATGTTTTGAATTGAAATTCCAGGTACAAAGGTAGAGAGGAGAAATATGCCCTTTTCTCCTCAGATTGCCTATAACAGACATAATGTATTCATTGTTAGGTCCATTTCTTTCATCAGATTATAATGTCCAGAAAACAAGATCCTCACCCAATCCACTTCTGCACAGTCCGAAGCATCAAGTTTAACATGTCAACCAAGTACAAATGTTCTGATAAAATGATGATTTGAGAATAGGAAGGGGAAAGCAGATGGATCTAAATATTAACACTTGTGTGACATGTATTGTAAATAAAGCCATGTCTACCTGTCAGTATTCCACAATTAAAATCATATGCCTGCACCTCTCTCCAGTTTTCTTTCAAAGAAATAAGCAAACAAATGCTGGAACGTCCCCCCAGTTTTGTCATGAAGTATGACATTTCATATTGGTATCCAAAATTTTAAATTTAAATGTTATTACAGTTCCTATATGGCTCTAGAGCATGCAATGACATTTAGGAAAGTTTGCTTTGATTCTGGTCAGATATAAGCCATAGACTCCTTTTCAGTCAACTCTGATGGAGAATAAGCAGCTAGCTATCAAGGATCTTGGTACCTAAACCAGGCCATGAACAGGCAATAGGTCCTGGAACTTGTTGGCAGCTGCTGAATCTCAGCCCTGGCAGCAGATCTACTGAGAACCCATTTGACTTTGATTCCTACTCACACTAGAGTTGGAAAGCACTCATTAAAACACTCTGATCAATTAGTTGTAAACATCACTACTCTCTGACCAACCTAAAGTCTCGATGCCCCAGTGTAGGGGAATGCCATGGCAGGGAGGCGGGAGTGGGTTGGTGGTTGGGGGAACACCCTCATAGAACCAGGGGAAGGGTGATGGGATAGTCAGATTTTGGGTGAGAGGGACGGGAAAAGGGATAACATTTGAAATATAAATAGAAAAGTATCGAATTTAAAAAGGAAGAAACAGAATAGACCAGAATAATATAAATCAAAAGCAACATATTGAAATTGGACAAATGAAGCAAACAGGAAGAAAAGAGTTTATGGTGGTTTGACTATGCTTGGCCAATGGCAAATGGCTCATTAAGAACTGTGGCCTTGGAGTGGTTGTGGCCTTGTTGGAAGGAAGTGAGTCACTGTGTGTGTGTGTGGGGGAGGTGAGCTTTGAGGTCCTATGCTCAAGCTCCACCCATTGCAGGAGAGAGCCTATTCCTGGCTATCTGAAGAAGAGAGTTTCCTCTTGACTGTCTTTGGATCAAGAAGTAGAACTTTAAGTTCCTCCAGCACAAAGTCTGCTTACATGAAGACATACTTCCCACCATCATGACAATGAACTGAACCTCTGAAACTGTAAGCCAGCCCCAATTTAAATTTTTTTAATAAAAAATAAAGAAGAATAGTGTGAAGGAAGTGTGCTCCGATGACAGACAGCATTGAGATTACCATCACTTTGATTCTTGTTAGAAGCAGAATCTTAGTTTCTGCTCTAGACCTGCTAAGCAAGCTTCTGGAGGAGCAGGGCTCAGGGTAGTTAGTTTAATAGGCTTTTCAGGGGATGCTCAGGCTTGCTAAGCATGAGAACCATTGCTTGAAAGGCCCATGTTGACAACAGTTGAAAGGGTCCACCTGGGCTTACATTGACAGTTGAAAGGTTAGACTTAAGCCATAGTCTTTACTATCCCTTCTCTAGATAGAAAATCTGAGTCATGGCTATGGTGCTTTAAGACCATACATATAAAATTTTTCGGGAAGTCAAAAATGGAACTAGGAATGAGGAATAAATGTTGAACAACCACATAAAGGAACAGGGGAGGATGCAAGCAATCTAAGAAAAAGATTAAACCCCATGCAGATAAATGAGTGTGGGATATATTTATTATAAGTTTTCAAGCTGGGTAACAAGCAAAGGGAATGGCTTAGCAATCCTTCTCCTTCTGAGTATAATAATCCTCACTTGTGGGAGAAACAATTTTAAGATGTTTGAAACTGAACACGGACCAGAATTCCATGTACACCCTGATTCTTCAATATATGTATACCTGTGAGAAGGTTCCACACACAAATCAAGCACTGCAAGAGGTTACTAGTGATAAAATGAAACAGTGAAAATAATACATTGCAACAAAAGTTAGATCTTGTGATTTCTCCCCTCAACTCTGATAGCATCCATCATGAGTAGGAGGTAGGGGACATATACTGTTGGTAGGAACATAAACGATTTGCGTTTTTGGAAGACACTTTGATGGTACCTAATGAAACATTTAAATATTTTTCATGCGAAGTGGTGTGGTAATTCTGTTATAGGAAGGTCACCTACAGGGGAAATAGGTACTCATTTTTATAAAGTCACAATACAAATGATTATAATGTTTCTTTACAATGACAACATGGAGAGAATTGAATCCTATACATCCTCTGAGACAGAACAGTTCAGCAAATGTGATGTGTTCAGAGCATAGTTATTTCTAAAAGTATTGACCAGGAAAGCTGTCAATAATATACGGCTCAAGGAGGAAACTGTCTATCATACTTTCTTAATGGGCAGAAAAAAATGCTTATGTGTGCATCTGTGTTACATGGACCAGCATCCTGGAGACTAATAACAAACAGCAGTTATCTTAGACAAGGAGGAAGAAAAATGTCTGCCTTAGTGTGGATGTCTGCCACTTTTACTTTAAAGTGGTTTTGTGATAATGTGTGTTGGGGTCAAGGTAACAAAATCCCAGCCAATGGGTATCCCTCGGTGTCTTCGATAGGATTTCTATTGCTATGAAAAGACACAATGACCATGGCAACTCTTATCAAGGAAAATATTTAATTAGAGCTGATTTATAGTTTCAGAGGTTCAGTCCATTATTGTCATGTTGGTATGCAGGCAGACATGGTGCTGCTGGAGAAGGAGTTGAAAGTTCTGTCTTGATCCACAGGCAGCAGAAGCAACTATGAGCCACACTGGGCATTCTAAAATATGAGACCTCAAAGCTGCCCGCACAGTGATACACTTCTTTGAACAAGTCCACACCTCTATGGGCCAAGCATTCAAACACATGAGTATTTGGGGGTCATTCTTATTCAAACCTCCACACTTGGGAAACACATTTAGACTCTGAGTATGGCTCATGTAAACAGTCAGCTTCCTGCACCTTCAGCCTTCTAACCTCTTCCATTCTGTCTGTTTCAAGCGTGAAACTAGAAAAATCTAGAAGATGGGGAAGTTGTTTGTAAGTTCTGAACATAGGTCCTCTGTTCAGAAATGGCACAAGGAAAAGCTACAGGGAGCCTGGGTTCTAACAGACAAGTAAACAAAGGACTTGACTAACTCTTTTCAGATGGTATTACAATGCACATGTGACAATGTCCTCAATGTTTAATTTAGTGCTTTTCAGGTTTTCTTCTCAAAAGACTTCTCAGACCAAGCACTACTTAAATGTCTAGATGCATCTGGTGTGAGTAGATACAAGATAGATATATACATGCATACATGTATATAGCACATGTCTGTAAGACAGCAGAAATGCACACATATAACATGTGTGTACATGTGTATGATACATGATACATATACATATGATATATATAGCATGCATACAGATAGATATAACATATATATCATATATATGTATAATATATGTACACATCTATGTGTATACACACATATATGTATATATAAACACATTTATACACATGCATATATACATAAACACATTTATACATACACACACACACACACACACACACACACATATATATATATATATATATATATATATATATGCATACCCAGTAGCAGATTTTACATAAAGATGTTCCTCATATATCTTACGTATATTCCCAGCCTTAACATTCTGCCTGGCACATAATTTAATGAAAGACTAAATGAATCTATGAAAGAGTAATGTACATAGTTATCTTTAGATTGTGGGGTTATGGATGATTTTAATTTCCTTTTGTATACTTGCCTCTATTCTCTGAATATTTAGCATCAGAAATAAACAATGAAGCTATTTTTTTAAAAAAACTATTAAAACTGTATAAGAAAGCTATGTGATACTAATGATATAGTGGAACTGCGCTATGCCACAGATTTCAAAACACTGCAAATCACATCCTCTCCTCACCCCTCCACCCTGGAAGCTACTTAAAAAATAGAATAAATTACAGTAAAACTCAATATACAAGATGAGCATTAGTCAGATCCCCCATCAGGATGATAAAGGAGGTTTACTCTACAATTATATTATATATTTATAAGGAAAAATTTGGAGAGCAGATTCTTTTACATTGATGGATGTATGAACATAAACCATAAGAAATAATAAAAAATTAAGCATCTTTGTTTTCTGTTGCTAAGAATGCACAGATGATGTACAATACTTCAGTTCAGGGGATATATTTATCATGCCTCTTGAGGGTATGTGCACACAAATCAACTGAAAACCCTCCGGGTGTTGGAAGCCACCTTCTGCAACATAGACTTTGAGGACAATGAAAAACCGACTTGGTGTGAATCTGTTCACACTGTTGGCCTTGGCTGAGCCACTTAGAAGAGTCTCAAGACATTTAGGGTTGTTAAAAACAGGGACTAGTACAGTATCTTAGAGGTCAGAGCTAAGGATACAACAAGATATCACTGAGAATATCTTCCATGGCCAAAGATATTGAGCCCTGTTGTTACTACTACTGTGGTTAAAGTACTCCTCCCTGTCTGTCACCAGGCCCTTGCTAATTGTTCGACATGACTTTATCCTCTGCTTCACTTATTGGCCTGTTAAATTACCAGTTGGCTCATTGAATTTCAGACATTTTTTTTTCTCTAGTCTTAGAATGTTAGCAGAACTGTGGTCGCTTATCTGAGAGATGCCTCCACTCAGTGGATTTCTAATGCACAGTCCAGTGGTGGTTCCTTGTATTGCCATTGGCTCTAGTTTTCAGAACTGAGAGAGCACATATCCCAGGCTCAGGTACTCATTGTCTAGTGAAACAAATGAACAAACAAAACCCACAGAGGAGTCCCATGTGAGAGTGTCCTCATTCTATTAGCTACTGTCTGCTGTCTGCTTATGAGACAAGCAACAGTAGTTTTTGTTGCTTCCTGTCTCTGAACTGTTTATTTTTCTTCGGGAAGTATCTGGTCTCCCATCTCTTCTTAGCTGACTCTTTTGTGTCACTTAGGTCTCTGCTCAAATGTCACCTCCCGAAAGAGGGCATTGGTGATCATTCTGCCTATTGTCTCCTTTCAACTTTCCCCAGCCCATTGTTATTTCATCCTTTATCTGAAATTATCTTGCTTTCCTGTTTAGTATTTGTCTTGCCAAAAGTGACTTTTAATGACTTTGAGGGCAGGAGAAAATACTTTAGCCTCGGAAGGCCTGGGATGATGCCATGCTCAAGGACACAAAAGTCACCACAAAGCCTTTCCTTTCTTATTTCCAACAGCAATGGGATGACTTCTGTTCTTCACAAAGCACCCTTACTGGGAGTATCTGGAGATGAATGTTGCCTAAAAATTTTCTTTTTCTCCCTTTATTCACCTCATCACTACTCACTCAGACTTCACCGCTTAGTTCTTCAGTAACCATCAAAAGACTCCCATGTGCTAACCTCACTTTCCACATCCCAATTCCTGCTATCTTTGAACCCTCTCCTCTTTTTTCCTCTTCCTCCTCACCCCGTGTGTGTGTGTGTGTGTGTGTGTGTGTGTGTGTGTGTGTGCGCGCGCGCGCGCGCATGCAAAATGCAGAGCTCCCTAGAACAGAGCCTTCTGTTCCAGTTCCTGGCTTCACTTCATGCCAGGATTCCTTCGCTATAAGCATGCAACACATAGAAATTGAGTAACTTAATCCATGAGCAAAACTGGGAACGATTTAAAAAGAAAATCAGACTAAACATTTACTCAAACTTTAGCTTGCCAGGTTCTTTTACAAAGTTCTAGCTTTTTGGGCCACACATCCAATATGCTTCTCCAGATTGAGTGCATGCTCCATAACTCAACATCAGAGGTGATACAAAAATCTTCTGCTAAAGAAATTCCTTCTAGAGAAAACAATGAAACAAACAGTCATGACATCATGAGAAAGCAGAGGCCCATAATGATGCTTCTGACTAAGGCTACTCACTTATATTCACACATGCACACAGACAAATATGCACAGAGACATATATGCACATGCACATCTACAAAGAGACATATATACATATACGCATGTACACGTACATACATATGCAGACTTGCATGTGCATGCACATACATATGAATGCATGCACACACACAATTCACACATGCACATATGCACGAATGCACCTTGCTTATATGGAGCTACTTGTGAAATGAGACAGGTGGATGCCATGAGCCATGATGTATTATTTTGACACCATTATGTTTATGGTTTATGGAGGCTATAATTATCTGGGATCTCAAAGTCCTCTTGGGGGAAGAAATCACTTTCCACAGCACTTTAGGTGAGCTCTCAGTGTAGCCATCATGGGCCACGCCTTGTCCTTGAGGATATTATCTGTAGACTGATTTTTGCAAAACACATCATGTAGTGGACATTGATTCCAGCATCTGACTCTACAGGCAGAAGTGAATTTTGGCTTCCCTTGCACATATTGGCACCCACACCATTTCTGTTCTTCTACTAATTTACCATTTCCTCTAAACACCAGCAAGTTAAGTATCAGAGAAGGTTTGGAGAATTTTCTCTTCCTAATCCTTCATTTAATAAAAATCTCATTGTAGATCTTTTAAATGCTTTGCCCTTCTCAATAAAAACATTTAACCTGAGCACATAGTACAGAAATTGAGATTTATAATCTGAGCTTCTAAAATTTATAAGATGGCTTTGCAATCAGAAATTCATTTGTATATCAACTTAATGGGAACTTTTGAAGCTACATTGCATTTGAAAGAGAAAAAAATAATTCAAGATGAATTCTCACAGTCTCTTTCTCTCTCTCTCTCTCTCCCTTCCTTTCCCCCTTCCTCTCTCTCTCTTTCATCCCCCCTACAAGGACAGGCTAGGAAGCTGCTCATGATAACTTGGCTGTCTTAGGAAAGCCACCTGCATCTAATGAAAGGTATGTAATGAAATCAGCATGAAGTGCAGGTATAGGATAAGGGAGACTATGTCCCACTTACTCTTACTTGAGTCTTGGAGACAACTATGGTCTAAGGATTTGATTAGATTTTGAATAAGTAACATAGCCAAGGAGAAGCCTAACATTATTCTTCCTCACTTTATACTGCTACATATAGTTTGTCCATGTTATCCATTGCCTGGACTTCATCTTTTCCGAACTAGTCTCCCTGCCTCCATTCTTACACCCTCTAAGTGACCATCTCACCCTAGCGAGAGTCATTTCAAGTGATAATTTATGTCATTCTAGTTCCTCATGATGATAGTGCCTCTGGACATAGATAGCAAGACCTTGACAAGCTGTGTGTGATACAGTACCTTCATTTCCTCCAACAAATGTCATATCCCCCTCATTGCCCAACTTGCTGATTCTGGCCATGCTTGGTAATCAGATCCTCAGACATACAGAGATCTTACATGTATGCAAGTGTGTTTGCATTTGCATTCTCTCTGTTTGGGATATATTCCTCTCTCCTTTCCTGGGTTATCTTCTTTTTAGTCCAAATCTTAACTTATTGCCACATATTAGAGGCCTTCTAGACATAAAGGAGGCTTCTCCCTAGAGTAGTAAGTCTGAGTCTCTTGTTTTATGTCTTCTAGTATATGTAGTACAATTTGCTATCACTTACTTTCCATTGCATATGCCTATGCCACATCCTCAGTTAAAATGTTACCCTCGTGGGCATCACAGAAGTGAAGACAGAGCACAACTATAATTCATTCATTGTTGTAGAGTGGAACTTAAATTCAAAACTTAAACCACCACCTCAGTGCATATCCAACAGTGTAAGGAAGACCATATTAAATTCATTGCTTGGCCTGACTGAAAAGCCAGATTTGGCTCGAAAATATGCAGCTTGTCTTCACAACACATGAGAAATAAATCCTCTGAAATGTTTTACTCAGAATCCTGGATGCTGTTTGAGTCCTGTCTCCGATGAAGATCCTAATGCCCAAGAAGAAGAACAACAAGCATCAGAAAACTGCTTGCTCTCTCAATGCCCAGCCTTTAAAAAGATTTGGATGTCAAAAGCAGAATAAAAGCAATATGTTCCAGAACTGGCTTTGAATAACTATCCTCAGGTGAAGCTAAGTCAGGAGGCTCACTGGGAATTTGAAGTTAGCCACACTATAGTTTGTGCCCCTATCTCAAAACAACCAAAAGAAAAAGTTTTGTTTGTATTCCTGTACACTGAGTTCCCTTATACTTCTCACTACCATCTTTTTACATGATTCCTGAACAAGTCACAGTCGTCAGACATGGTTCATGGATTTTTAGCACATTTTGACTTCCTAATTCCATTTGTTTCAGGATCTTTATCTTAGCCACTGAAAAAAGTGAAGGAACTGAAGTTGTATGAGCTGCATAGGTAAAGTCACCCAGATGAGGGAAGGGACATGAGGTCCCTGAGGGCAAACAGGTGCTGTACCTGCATGGTGACTGCCACCCTGCCTTCTAATGGAGCTGTAGTGGAGCACAGATGCTAACACTGTTGTTCACAGTACTGTATTTTATTACACGAAGAGCTGTCTCACCGCTGAGAATAGGCTTTTTATGTAAAGTGATTTTTATCTTTGGCAGAAAGCAACTGCAATACAAAGTCATATTTCACTCAGCTCAGAGCCCAGATCTACGCATGCATCTCTATAAGTCAATAGGACTGGGGAAAGAGACTGTCCCCCTGAGCATCTATTTATAGCTACATGGCACAAATCATTGTATGCTTCAAAATAACATAACCACATTTCAATCATGTTAGTGACACCCTCCGGTGGGCATTAAGTCCTCATTTCTGAGATGAATAAGCTTATTGTATATGTTTAAATACTTGTGTGTGTGTGTGTGTGTGTGTATCTGTGTGCAAGAGAGAGAGAGAGAGAGAGAGAGAGAGAGAGAGAGAGAGAGAGAGAAAGAGGGATTTGATATGGAAAGTAACAGACAAAATACAGATAGCTGATCTCCAAAAGTCTCCCCATTCCAATCCACAATGTGTCCTCCAAACACGGCCTATTATTTGCAACCAATATCAACGAATATTCCTAATAACTTAATGTCAAGCAATTGTTCACTCTGGTTTCTTAAAGGAATATATTGCCTTTAATCCTGGTTGGTTCTTAAAACTAAGAAGTATTTCTCTTCCTCAGCAGTCTTCCTTCTTTCTTGGATAGGAGGGCAGTGTCACAAGGGTAGCAATGCCTTATGTGTTGCGTTGGGTTTTTGTAGCCAGTGCCAGGCTCCAGCCTATATTATTGGCTGTTGGATGGTGATGGTGTAGGAAAGGCAAAGCTATAAAGCTAGAATACAATGATCCTGTGGGTATGGTCAGGCAGCAGCAGCTGCGTGTGTTGCTGGGTTTTGTTGCCTTGTGAAAGGGAGACCTGAAGTCTTGGCTAGGGGCCATTTATGATACCTCCTGGAAAATTCTTTACAATGAGTAGAGAGGTATGTGAAGAGATGGAGCCCAAGAGGGATGGGCATGGGTAAAATTTGACACTCAAGTGCCTCAAATTCTAGCCTGTATTAAAGCATCAATATTCTTGCCAGGTGCAGTGAAGTTAATCTGACAATTCCATGTCAATTTTTGATTCTTCAGCAGTCATGCTTAGATTTCTATTATTTTCTACATAGACTCTTGATTACCCCAGACTGAAAAATTAGTGTTCTTACAATTTCAGTAGAAATAATATATCTGGTTATCATTTCCTCACTCATGTGCTAAATTGCTCAAATACTTATTCAAAATGGTCCCTATGTGCTTTTTCCTTAGGAATTTTAAGTTGAGGTTTTATTTCTTTTTTCTCTCCTGCTGAATCGATATCCCTCCTCCATAGAGGCTGGGAAGACTATTCTGCCATAGAACCAAGAAGTGGTGCTACTTTTGATCCTCTGTCCAGAGGATGAACTCCACTAAAGAAATTCCCAAACTTCAGGGAAGAGTGGCCATGACTGTCCCAGGTCAAGCTGTCACACTGAAACAAAATTCCTATGGTAAATCCTTTACAATTACAGTAACAAAATACCAAAGGGGCATGGGAATGCTTGTTGCATGAGCATTCTCAGGCACTCAAGAATATGCTGAAAATTCTCTGGTGTTTGCTGTGCATAAAATCACATATTTTCTAACTCCAAGCATAAGCAATATGGAAAGACTGGAAATATTCTTGTGTCTCCTTACTGGATCCAGGTATGCCAAATGGGGTAAGAATCACCACAGATCATGTTCAGATAGTGTTTCTAGTCTCCCGAGTTCTAATCCATGCTTTCTCTGTTACTGAAGCCCATCCACAGCCCCTTAAGAGGCAACTGCTTCTATCGTCATTTTCAGAAGGAGATTTGAGATGCTAAGTAATATATCTGAGAACATAGAGAGCAGAGACTGAACTCTACTTTGGGCTGAGTCGACAGGCTCCATCTACTCAACTCTGACAAAATGAAGGGAAGAATGCATTTTTATGGGATTGGATGAACTTTTCTATAGCCTGGCTTTCAGCAGCAGTGGAAAAGGATTAAATTCACAGAGCTATTTAGCCAAATGCATCTCTGGAGAAGAGCTTCCAGAATGTCCTTTGGATATATTAAAAATGTGTTAATTCTAACTGCAGTGGAAATAGAAGGACTGTTGTCTGAAACATTCAAAGTACCTTGTGTCTGTCAACAGCATCATCTTTTCCTTGAACATTATAGGGAAGAAAAATCTTAGGTTCCACCATAGAGCTACTCCATCAGGACATATAATTTTAAAAAGGAACTACAAGCAATTCACATGTACATTTATGTTGGGGACACACTAGTCTAGAATAAAACTATCAAAGTGTGGTCCCAGATTAGACACCATCAGTACTGATGGGAATGCATTAGAGAGGTGGAAACAGAGGAAAGGAAGGAAGGGAAGAGAAAATGAAGGGGACAAGAATAGAGAATTGAAGGGAAGAATTGCCTAAGAAGAGATAGAAGGAAATATTCACATTAGTTGCAAATTCATACATGGCAGGTATAATGGAGTATTGGAATTAATGCTAGGTTACTCAGGCAAGACTGCTCAGTGTTAGCCACTTTGAAAATTTACATCTTTTTTAATTATCCTGATTGTCCAACTGACTGGCTTCTTCCTCATGGCAGGAAAGAGCAGTCTATGCATGAGTTAAGCAACATCAGCAGCCTTCATGTAGCATGTATAAGAAAAGACAGTGGAAATGTCAGGCAGGCAAAGGGTGGATATTTTTAGGTGCCTGGAAGAAAACCAAAGGGCTGGGTTTGGCCCTCTTCCCCTTGTGTCAGGGAGTGTGGCCTCCTCCACAATCCATCCATTTTTGGCTGTTTCAGTCCTTTCACCTAACGTTCTCTCTGCTGCATTTTCTCTCAGTGAGGAAGGGTGGCAGAGATGATAGTAACTGTCAAAGAGGGGTCAAGAATCACAGAAGAAAATATTTCAAGGATTCTAATCTACAGCTGACTATTGGGCTACCCACCCTACTCACTTGCCTCCCCTTTGTAAACCCACAAAGAGCTGAATAAAGGGGCCAGGAATTTTCTGTCTCTGGTTTGAATGTGGCAACCCTCAAGAATGTCAATGTTTGGATAACATCCTAAGCTATTCCTTCCTTCTTTTTTTTATTCAAAATGCTATTCTCCCTTTTATTTTTCTTATACTCACAAATAACGGTTCTCTTTTAGAATCCCATTATTCAAAACCAAACTTTGCTCATCGTTCGGACATAAGGAGAACTCAGGAAGCCAAGCAAAGTCCTTAGAACTTTATGTTGGAACCTGATATTGTAAAAGGAAATGACTATAATTCTGAAAATGTGTTTCACCTCTTACCAAGTCTTAAATGGTCAGAAATTTCCAACAGAAAGAATTGTTCTTTGGGTTACCATTGTTAGGGGCAACAATCCTTCCAAGAACACAGAATGAAGAGGAATATCAAAACTCATAGATCTTTGTTGTCTCACATTTGCAGTTGTGTGCAGTGCTCTTGATATTACCTTAAAAAGATGTACTGTGTGGTTCTGTACTTCCTATTGTGATGTAAGTAGAATCATTGCATTCAGAGGAAAAGTTAAATTTGAGAAGTTACAATATGTAAAACATGATATAAAGCTAGTGTTTTTCCCTCCCCTGTCAAAATCACAAATGAAACACTTCAAAAAACAAAAACAACAACAAAAAAACCAAACCTGTGCAGACTTAAGGAGATTTGGGGAGTTGACAGAGAAATCAGGACATGAGCAATCATCTATTCCTGAGGAAGAGTCTCTGGAAAGTCTACACAAATTCCCTTAAGTCAAAGTGTCAAGATAAAGCCCTTCTGCCATTTTCAGGAGAGCAGAGTCATATTTAGGACCAGGCATAGGAAAGCCAGACTGCTTCATATCTAGTCTTTTATATTATTCTTGGAGGCACTTGAACTTTGAACCTTGATTTCCTTGCCTGAAATCACTATGGCATACATGCAACAAACAGCCCTTCACAAAACTTTTTACTTTAATAAAATTACGTGTGAAAAGTGAACTAAAAAGTCTTTTACTTTTGTATTTGTCTTATGAATAAAATAATTGAGAGATAGCAAGTGCATACATTTATAGAATATAACTTGGTAGCTGGGTGTCATTTGCACTGTGAAATGACTAAGCAGGATAATTAACTCAAAGTCTTAACTGTATGATCCATGGACAATTTACACAAATGGGTGAGGATAAACATGGCTTAGTGTGGGGCAAAAAGCAGCTTTCTCTTGTTAATGTTTCCCTTGGGGGGAAAGGATCATTTGCATGTTGGAAGATCATCCCTGGAAAACATGTTTTTATTGGCATCCACAGTCCCCAGCACCTTGGCAAAGGCTTTGAGATAAGCTGTCGTTGCCTGAGTCTAACAATGGATGTGCCTCATTAAGGACCAGCCAGGCAGGACACATAGGTTGAAATGATCGTAACAAGCCAATTAAAACCATATCCGTATCCCCCAAGAGCTAGGCAGCACCCTCCAGCAAGGAGGACACAGAAGGCAGAAAAACTGCTGGATGACAGCAGCTAGATTCCTTATCATCCATTTCCTTTCTCTCTCCAGGTGCCCAAGCCTATTGGCACAGTGTATTTTTTCTCTACTCTCTCTAAGAAATCCTCAGTGTTTTTCTGATGGAATTTCCTATGCTTGTGCAAAGGGTTTACAGCCTTGTATTCTAGAAATGCAGACTCTCCGATCTGAAGCAAGTACTAGTAAAAGAAGAATAAAAACACATCTTAATACAGACAGGCAAAAAGCAGCAAGCAATTTTGTTGGTTCAAATTCTTTAGGTCAGAAAGATAGTTCATAGATTGGTGGCATCTGTCACCAAATCTCAGGATCTGTGTTCAGTCCTAGGGAACCACACTGTGAACTCTATCAGTTGTCCTCTAACCTCTGTGTGCAATAATAATCTAAGTAATTTGACAAAAGAAAATTCCAGTAAACCATAAACAATGAACGAAATGTTAGAAGAATGAATGATTGTGGGCTAGAAAGATGTCTCCATGGTTAAGAGCACTTGTTGCTCTTGTAAAGGACCTGGAATTGGTTCCTAGCACTTGGATAGCAACTCACAATTGTTTGTGACTCCAGTTCTAGACGATATGATGCCCTCTTCATGTTTCTTGAGGTACCAGGAACATATATGGTTCACATATATGCAATAAGTAAAGCACCCATACATAAAAAATAAAATAACTATAATAAATTAAAAATAAGAGTGAAGATTAGAGTGGGGAGGGAGCCAGAGGCTGGCTAATGCTGGCCCGTTCATGCTATGCTTCTGCAGAAAGAGAGTAGTCATACTTTATACTACGAAACCTTCAACTTCACAACACCCATGACATACATCTCTTCAGTTAAAAGCATTTTCTTCCTCTATTGTATTCTTTTAAGCCAGATATCAAGCTTCATTTTAACCAACTTCTCGGATACTTTTATTACAGCGTATAAAGTATAAATGACCATCTTGGCTGCAAATTATTGCCCTGCATGACAGAGATGACATTCTGCATCTGTCTCCATTCAGCCCACCACTGATCACTTTTCCTTAATGGTCAAGATCACATGCTTTGGTCTAGAAAGGGAATGACCAATATATGCTGAAGTGCACCAATGATGCCCAGTCAGGAAGAGTAAAGACTTACTACCATCTCCAGGGGGAATCTCCAGTAGCCTCCCACATAGAAGCTCAAGATCTCAGTGCTCTACCAGTCATGGAATTTTCTTTTTCTTTTGTCTAATTTTTCTTTCTTCCTCCTTTTAGATGTCAACACGAGGAATTGAACCTAAGGTCTTCTGCATGCTAGACAAATATCCCACTACCAAGCTACATACCAGCCCTATTGTGCCTTGCATTTTGAGACAAGGTCTCAATAATTTTTCTAGGCTAAATTTGAATTCATTCTACAGCTGAGGCTGATCTTGAACTTGTGAATAGCTAAAATTACAAACATGTAAATCTTGAGTATCGGCAGTAGACAGAAGTTACAAACAAAGCTACAAAGCTGATTTTTTTTCTAGCTCTAATTCTGTTACGGATATTTTGGTTTGGGTTATGGCTAAATGCTTAAAATATATTCTATACTGAAATTTTAAAATTTAATGTGAAACTCCATAGCTTTCCATTGAATGCCTATTCTAATATAGAAGTTCATTGAGTTGTATAGACTTTGGATCTGGTTAATTTTGATTTGTGATTTTTTGATTTGTTTGAAAGCTTTTTTAAAATAATAAAATTTATATAACTAAGAATAAAGTAAAATATCAACAACAAAAATAGTCAAACTTTCCATCCAGGTTTTGGATGAACTGGAGTCATGAAGTGTTCCAGAGAAGTCCAGTACTGCCACTAATGCCTACCATATTATTTAGCAACCCAGATGTAGATAACCAACATTTACTGCAGTTCTCAACAGTATACAGACCATGGGAGAAAAAAGGCTTGAGTGTCTTGGGTAGGCTGCTTGGTCAAGAGACAGGGAGATTCTCTATAATCAGCTTCCAGTCCCTGCTTTACATTCATGTGATTTTCTCCCTTCAGGTCTGGAGGTGAATCCAGATACTGAAAGCATCCTAATACAGCCAAACTCCAGAAAACTGATTTACCCAAGGGGGTAGATGAAAACATCTTTCTGAAGCTTTATAATACAAAAATAGTTCCTACTGGGAATTCCCACTTGAATTAAAAAAAAAAAAACTGAACTTGGCAGGATGCTGGGCCAGTGTGCTAAATCGTCCTTAATTAACAAACGAGATGCCCTTGATGATGGCAAGCCACATCCACATGAAAGACCTCTCAAATTAGGTTGATGTTGAAAGCAGCAGGGACTTGGGCCCTTTGGAATACAAGAGTGCTATGTGAGACTCTTATAAAGAAGTGATTAGGACAAAGAAAATGAAATCAACACATGTTAATAATGGCAGAGGGAAATCAAACAGGAAGCTGAGCTCTGACTGATGTGAACCTCAAGAACAGAGTTTCGGCAAAGCCCTTTGAACAGAGCTCTCAAGTTAAACAGCACCATGAGGAGGTGAAAATAAAACTCTGAGATTATGGAAATTACCCTGAGTTGAACACATACTTAGCTTTGCCAATAAAGCAACTTGCAAGTTTCTAAATTCAATAATATATAAATCTATTCCAATCTTTTGCATATATTTTCATATAAGGATGCCAATTCTATATAGAGATATGGAATCTTAGATAAATCTTTATATAAAATCTTAGTGATTATCAATATAATCTTACCATGCCTCAATTATGTACCATGTTCTCTTAAAATGTAGCACTAAATTTGTCAAGTTATAAACTTAATAGAACAATACATGATGAGTTGGTTATGGGTTTTTTTTTTTGAGCCATATAAGTAAGCTTTCCCAGAAGTAATTTTTCCCCCAAAGATAGATGATTTCTTTTAAAAACAAATATTTTTATTTGTGTGTGTATGTGTGTGTGTGTGTGTGTGAACATGCATGCATGCATGAGTGAATATAACACATGTATGTATCCTCTCAGAGCCAAGAAGAAGTTGGAATTACAGGTGGTTGTGAGCCACCTGTTATGAGTGTTGAGAATCAAATTCTGGAGCTCTGGAAGATCAATAAGAGCTCTTCCCTGCTGAGTCCTCTCTCTAGTCCTGATAGATCATTTCTATAAACAATTTTATTGACTATGTTAAGCTTTGATAAGGAATTCCATTTTTCTAACACTAAAATAAACCCTAAGGATTGATTTTAAGAGGATCCCACTATAAAGGTTTTTAGAGTTTATTATATTGTAATGGTCACTCCCCTTACTACTTGAAGATATGTAAGTTAACTGAGTTGGCTTCACAAGGCTATTCCTTTTTTATTTCTACAGTGACCAAATAGAACCGTAGCCAAGTGAATATTGGAGATACTCATGGATGATGGAAAAGCAGAAGACAATGCAGTTTCCAAAGTTTACTGATATAGGTGAAAGATAATAATAGCCTTGGCCACAGATGATGGGAAATAGTGTTTATTTGTAAAATAAGCCTAATTTTAGTGTAAACAATCAGCTTTTTTAAAAAAAATAGTTCAAATAGCTATATGCTGAGTAATTATTCTGATTTTATTATTAGTTTTTGATTGTTTGTTTGGTTTGTTTTTTTCAGTCATTGGCATTGAAACCGTAGAGCTCAGCCACTAGTCTATATTATAATCCATGCTTCCCACTTTAAAGTAGCAGATAGATGCTGGTAGACATTAAGATAAATTCTTTGTGTAAAATAAATGTTTGCATATGATGTTCTCTATCTCTTCCCCTTTCCTCCTCTCTGTCTCTGTCTTTTTCTCTGTGTGTCTATTTATGTGTGTGTGAGAAAACATGTGTGTGTGTGTGCGTGTCTATGTGTGTGTTGCTAGTGATAGAATACAGGCCCTCTCATGTGTGAGGCAACCACCCTACCACATACTATGTTCTCCCCACACATCTGATATTTCCAAATCATCTTGTGCATTTTTCATCTAGAAACTCACATCATTGGCATCAAAAAAAAAAAAAAAGATCCAGACTGAGACCAGAGTAAGTTTGTGCCAGGGCTTCCTGTAGTGCATTGGTGACTGTGACAGCAGGAGTTAATGGTCCCTGACTCATGCTGTAACACTTAAAGAATGGAACCTAAGTTTTCTACATTTGGTCCTTTCTGTAGTAAAGTAAGGTCATGGGACTGGATCAAATGCCAATCATAGAAGAAAATCTCCAGGCCTCAATGTTGCCATAAATAAGGTATTTTTGTTCAAAGCCAATTTTCTATGTCCTGTGAAATTTTACATGAGAATACTTTCATATATGTTCACTGAAAAGTAACAAGGGAGAAAATAAAGACAAAAAGAATGGAACTTTATATGTAGATGAGATACTACAAATCCTACTGAAGGTCCTGCATGTAATATACAGTGGTATTTAACAATAGAATGCACCCATGCTGATTTTCAGGGGTCAAAATTCCATGTGAGAAACATTAACATCCTGGTTGAAATCAAACTTCTACTTCCATACACAATACCTTAAGAATTTTTCCCAATAAATATATATTTTTCTCTGCTCCAAAACCATGCTATGCAGAGAAATTAGAAATGTTGCTGTGTCACGTGGCTGTCACTTTAGACGGATACAACCTGATATCAAATATCCATCATAAATGCCCTTAATGATGCTAAAGAAGTTATAGAAATATGATAAGATTTGAAGATTTTAAATACATACAACATGTAACTGATCAAATCTCCAAATGTTTTGGTCAAATTCTCAAGTGTAGGTTTTGGTGCTTAAAAAATGTTATGTGGGGGAGAATCTGGGAGGAGACGAGGAAAGAGGAAAAGATAATCAACATATATCATGTGAAAACTATTTAATAGAAAAACCATCTGAAGAAAACAATCTAAGGTATTTAATTAACAGAACTAGATTGTGTTTGGGCTAAATTGAAAAAAAATCTTCGATCTATCTAGAAATCAGGCAAGTAGAGGTTTTCAGATTCAGGGAACATAGATCATAAATGATTTTTTTAAAGAACAAGTCATCCTATAGAAGTCAAACTTTGAGCAAGAAAATGATCCTATTTTATTTTTCTTATCAGATTCTAGTGAAGGGACATCTCAGTAGAAACCAAATCTTTCTACTCCTTTATTTTACAAAACTTCAGGAGTTCTGTAGTTATGGGCATTATTGAACCAAAAGGAATAAGCTGAAAAAAGAAAGTAAGACTGGAAAACACAGTTAAATCCCTCACGATATGATTTTATTTTGAGCAGTATATAAACTAGATTTTTATTGCCATAAAAAGTACCCAAGACAGCTCATTTATACTATAGTACCAAAGTCTGCTAGCTTACAGTTTGGGAGGATAAATATACAAATGACATGGAAAGTGAGTCTGAAAGTTCTATCCACATACATCCAGTCTTCTACAGATGTGATAACAGAGTCCCCAGTACACTATTCCTGGGTTCCAGAGTATGTATAAATGTGCGGGGGGAGGCATCTGGAGACACAGATTTGACTCCATTGGCAGCCAGCCTTTGTTGTGAAAAGTCACTATAGAGTTACATAGAATTTTGATTTGCATTTTCAGGTACAACTCATATGGAGATATTAAGCATTCTCTGAACACTTGGATTCCCCATGGCAACCACTACGTTGAATAGAATAGTCACAATAGAGCTTTGTGTTTTGAAGAAGAAAAGAATGCACCATATTTAAAAGAGAATACATTATAGTACACAGTACATGGCATTGTGTACTTACCCTGGTGCTTATTGGATTAAAGGTATTCATTTGTTGGATTATCCACTGATTCCTTAACTATCAGTGAAGCACTAGCTGTGACTGCAGTGATCTCTGAGGAGTTGGGCCACAGAACTCTGACAAGAAAAGACTACACCGGTGCCTGAATCCAAGAGCTTTAATTGTCCTTTGAGCAATAGATTATACCAAGGAAAAGATGTCTATCATGTGTTTGAAATTAGATGAGTGAAGCTAATTATTGAAGTAGCATGAGAAGGCTTTCTAGAAGTGCTTCCTAGGAAAGTTAGTTGAGTTCTAAAGCAAAAACAGTCCCAAGAGATAGAAACTGTGAAGAGAATACACCAAGTCTGGAACTACATGAACAGAATGAACCTCACGTATTCACAGGCTGGGGAGGAGGATTATATACAGGAAGTCATACAAATGCAGGGGGATGTGAGATGAAGTCAGAGTGATGGTCAGGAGCCTGATGCTCTGATGTTATCTCTTTATCCCTATAATGGTGCTAATCCTAGGAGTGATGAGAAGAAGCACAGAATTACCAGAAATCACAGACTGCTGTGTGAACATAGGAAAGCAACAAAGGCATGTGAGAAACTGGCTTCTGTGGTCAGTAGAAAGGTTCAGGAAGGAGACTGGGCAACTGAAGGGCAGAGTAGACACTCTACCGCGATAAATGTGTAATTATCACAACAAACTAACCCAACCCCCAGCACCAAGCTTCTTCCATGTCCTAACCAAACCATCAGTCTTCTCAGCACAGGCTCACATTTCCTTCTGGCCTTCCAGTGTCCCAGTGATTTGTACCACAATGCCATGGCCATGCCCATTAGGGATTATGCACAATTATGCATTTTTAAACAATTCAGTTACAATTGGCAGTCATAAGGCTCTCAGTAACATCTTTATATTTCAGCAAAGACAACTGAGATTTTTAAGGAAGAAAACTACCATTTATCAAAATAAAAACAAAAGAATTATCTCACAGATATCATCAAAATCAGACACAGATCAAAACATGACTTTGCACTCCGTGTTAGGAGAGAGATATCATGAGTGTCACTTTGTACAGACAACAGTGGAGGCACAGAGTAGATAGAATAGTCAAAGCCTTGGTCTCATGGAAAGTGTATTCACTCTGAACAGCCACAACAAGCCCCAGAAATAAAGAAGTTTTTGTTTGAGAGATCCCTTGCAGTGAAAAGGTACCATGTGCCCTGTGGCTGAAAGGAAGAGTTTCTGAGCTGACACTGTGTAGCTAGAAAATGTAGACATTGCTCTGCAAATGGTCAGCAGGGCCTCTTGTCAGGGTCATCTAAGACCAAGAGTAAAAACTGTTTTAGTCTATTTACAACCTGAAAGGACTGTAGCAATTCCTCAATTTAAAGGTAGCTTGGAATAGCTATCTGGCCTTATCTAACATTATACTGTGTGGGAAAAGTAATACAATTTTCTGTCTTTGATAAATAGTTTATCCTTCAGAAGCTAGAGGAAGGATTATGAGGCAGAACAATTATTAATAAAAGAATTCATTAAGAAATTGATTTACTAGTAAATTGATTTCTTGATCCCGACTTTGGTTATTTAGGTATGCATGCTTATGATAACAAGGTCTCCAGTTGTTACAGATTTTCCTGCTGTCAACCACTCTCTTTCTCTTGATAGACATGTTATTAAATATCTTTTGAAAGGAGCAGATCCCAAGAAGTTCAGGGATTTTTTAAACAGATAAATCATTATCTCCTACAAAACAGAAAGGCAGCCAAACAAAACAGAAAAAAAAAAAAGCTAAAAAAGTCTAGATTGATACCCTGGCCTGTGGCTACAAACACTGATCACCTCCAGATGGACATACGTTTAGTAGTTAGATCCAAATTAAAGAAACAAAGGGGAAGGGTATGAGCGTCCCTCCCTGGGCCAGGTTCAAGGAAAAATAGTGGTGATTTCTAATGATTGAGACTTGGCATGAAGTCCTCAGCTTTTACAATGTTCTTCGTAAATATTAGAATTGGTAGATTTAGTTTTCTCTATCTAGACTTAGTAATTAAAGTAGTCAGGACCAAACCAATAAATGTAAAATTGATAATGTTTTTTTTAAAATGGCATGGAAACCAGATTTCTAAATGTCAATTTGTAAGCCAAATTTAATAAGAGAAAAATAATCATATTAATAAAAGCTCATCTCAGAACTAAAGAGTGCTCTTCATCCCCTTTTTATTCACATTTTTCAAACTGGAACCTTCCACCATAGTACAACCAATTGAAGATTATTCCTGGCTAGCTTACAAATAAATGAAACTCAGACTATGGTTGTTTTATTTGACTTTGACAATTACTGGGAGGTAATCTTTTCTAACTGCTGGCCTGACTACCTCCCCAGCAGTGTACCCCAGATACTTGCTGTTTCTCCTAGCCATGTGCTCATGATCCATCTCCCCTCATGTTGGTTTCCTCATCTCTCTCTCTCTCTCTCTCTCTCTCTCTCTCTCTCTCTCTCTCTCTCTCTCTCTCTCTCTCAATATCTCTCTCTCTCTCTCTCTCTCTCTCTCTCTCTCTCTCTCTCTCTATCGTTCTTTGTTCTTCCTCCTTCACCTGATCTCTCCTCTTTCCCAATCAGGTCACTCCAAACCCATGTATCTCTATCCCTTCAGTGACTGGCTGTAGCTAATTTTATTTAACCAGTAGTTTTAAATCAAGAAACAAGGTTTGTACAACATAAGCTTGTAAACATGAGAATTTACTCTTAGGCCTAGACCTGCCCTTCCAGTACAGAATTTAGCATTACAATACACGGCAACAGACTAAGCCAACATTCCACTTTGATCCAATTGAGTATGGCTGCAGATAACTTGAAGATGAATGGAGACACTCTGTCTGTTGTCCTAGCAACTATTTGATTGATTTCTTCCCCTTTGGCACAATGACCATTCTTTGGAATGGTTTGTTTCCTCTTGTAAACCAAATATCTTTTGAGTGACAAGCAATTCATTACAAAATTCATTTCCTCCCCTCTTTTTTTGAATGAGGCCAAAGTAGTTGCCACGTCCAGGGCTAGATTCAGTATTCACTTACCTGTTCTATTTATTGCGCTGTGGAAACCTGGCAATATGTGCTTGGTTTATTGCTGGCATGGATAATTTGATGCCTTGAATCCAACAATCACATTACTCCATTGTCCCTTGGAAAAGCAGGAGCAGACATGAATGTCCTAGAAGGTCATTTGGAGGAAACTGAGACTTAACTTTTGGCATGATGCCTTCTGTCAAAAACTACAATTATTTGTAATATTTCTATACTCTCTCAGCTTTCCTTTGGAGAGGTAAGTGATGTCCCTAGAAGATCTCACTGCTTCTTATTGGATCAAGTCCCAGCACAGCTATTTAGAGAGCAGCTGCAGCACTTAGAACTTTCCTCCCCACACTGAAAGGCAGATAGAAAATTATTTTATTTCTGAAGTACAAATGATGCAAAAATCTTTTCAGGTTAAAAAAAGATAGATTTAACTGCATTTAAGGCAAATGTGAGTTGGTACTAGTGCAGAGGACTATGGGAATGCTTTACCTCCACTGACTCACCTTCAATATTAGTGGAACTGAGTTTCATAGTGTCTCTATTATTCTCCATCTCATAACATATGAATACATATATACAAATATATATGAATATATACATATATATGTATATACACATGGATACACATATATGTATACATATGCATACACATATATGTGTATATATATGCATACACATATATGTATATATATGCATACATATATGTATATATGCATACATATATGTATGTGTATACATACATATATGTATATATGCATACATATATATGTATATACATACACATATATGTATATATATGCATACATATATATATGCACACATATATATGTATATACACACTTATAAGCAGTGCTTTAGATTAACCATACTAATTATATGGATGTGGGTATTATTTTGGATAAATTTTAGAAGTAAAAAGAAACTGATTCCCTAGTTATTTCTGTAGATTTTTCAACTGAATCTACATTTCTGCAAGGTACAAACTAAGCCAAAGCACAGCTGCTACATAGTTAAAAATCTTTATCCTACAACCAATGTCTCATTGACCTCCAATCATCAACACATATGTCAGAGTTGAATAGCCTGTTTCAACTTCAGAGCCTTGTTATTAGGCCTGAGTCTATATTTTGATCTTCTACCGATAGGACAAAAACCCAAACCTCTAGCTTGGTATTCTTAGCCAAGAAAAGTGTAACAATAAACTTCTCCTCATGAACTTTCATAAAGTAAGTATTCTCCAACATAGCATGGTGATGAGGCTGTAGGGCAGAAAATTGAAACTTGATCCAGTCATTACCCACCTTGCATCTCATTAGACTTCTAGAGTCTGATTGGATGGCTAAAGCCTCAGCACAGACAGTGAAACAGCAATGTGTGCAACAAAGGTTGTATACAAAACTGAGCTACAAGAATGGACAGGAGGGAGAACTGGTATCTAGAAGAGAGGTTGTGATGGATTTCCAAAGGGAAATTTTAAGTAAGCCTGAAAAGATGGGTATTATTCAGTGATCACAGAAGATGGGATAGGTTTTAGAGAAGGCAAGGAAATGAGTTTATAAAGACATGTTTAGTTTGAAGAGTAATGAAACTTATTCAATATGTATACTTAACATTCAGTAGATACTTTTAAATGCATATGCTGTGTCACCGCAAATATGACTTCAAAAAAGTAAATTTTATTATGTGTGTTTTAATGCTCAGCTATTGTTCTTAAGGGTTTTGCATATGTTTGTTCATTGAATCGTTACACTAATAAAAACCAGGTAGTGTTATTACTACCATTAGTTTATAGGCAGCCATAGAGCTTTTATACAATGGGTCTGTATCATAGCACAGAAGTGGTAAAATCAGACTCTGAACCCGCACAGTGCTGTAAACAGTGGGTTCTAAGCCAGCTTGGTCAATTCAGTGAGAGCCTATCTCTACATAAAATGCAAATACCGAATGCTTGCCAGGCCCTAAATTCAATTTGCAGTATCTACTACCATCCATCTGCCTCTGCAAAGAAAGAGGAGAAAGCGTGTGGTTCAAAATATAGATTGCACATGGCCAAACTGAGACATCAGAGGATATGAAAGGAATAGAATAAAAGATGTTACTAGACTGTTGTGAGTTAAAAAAAAAAAAACCCTTAGGAAAAGACTGAGATGAGGCTTCATCCTTGAATCATAGTGGTGAAAAAGGAAAACAAGGGAATAGACGGTGGACTTCATAAGAATAATTTAACTGGACCTGGGACTGCAGTGTTAGATCAAGAAAATGAGAAAGAAGGTGGCAGAAAAGCCAGCACAGTGAGCTCAGTACCATGCATAACATTCATGTGTTTTGAGGGCTGAGCTTAGTTCTAAAGGCAATGAGAGACATACCTGGCATTGCCTACTGAATGATGACAGCTACAACTGAGATTGTAGACAATTAAGGCTTTGGAGCTTCAAAGGTCCTAGTATGAATCCCAACTGTGCAGCTTCTATATATGTGACATCTGTGACTGAATTAACATCCATATAGCTTAAATGTCCCTATAGGTAAATCATACTAGGTCTCTGTAGTCCTCCTGTGTGGCCTCCTTTAGCTTCAGGAAGAAGTCCATGCTTTAGCTCTTATACATCTTGGTCCCCTCTTCTGGCTTACATCCCTCTTATCTGTCTCAGCATATTTGACACACAGATGCCATGGTCTATACCTCACAGCCATGTTTTCTTCAGGATCTTTGAATAGAATGGGTGCTATGCTGCAAATACTATTCCCTTGAGATAACTCCATCCTTTCATTCAGCTTTCTTTTTAAATGTCACCTCTGTCGGCTTTGCTCTACCCCCATCAACTTGTCTTTCCAAATATCATCTGCCTCCACTAAAACAGAGCCTTTGATTGTTTCACGTCTATATTGTGATCTAGAATAGATGGTTCAATAAATATTGGTAGAAAAAGATGAACGAATGAAACATGAGTGATAAGAGAATAGCAGAATCTCTAACAGTGTGTGTAAACGAGATGAGAGATCATTCAGAATACTTTTGCAAATATCAAGGAAAAAGCTATATTATGGTGGGACCAAGAAGCCATAATGTAGTGTCTGAACCTGTGAACAGACTTCAGGCAGGTCAGCCTATACCCATGGATACTACCTAGCCTCTTATTGTCACCTGACTTCTTGGGAAGACCTTTGAATGCTATCCAATGAGAAGTTGATTGTTGATTGGCTACACTGGTACATTATAAACTAATCATTCGTTGTGTTTGCTTTTTTGCTTAAACACCATCTACAAGCCGCCATTTATTGCTGCTTTGTGGATACATTGGAGATTTGGGAATGGGGTGGTATTAAACTAACAGCAATGAGAAGCTGAAAGAAAGCAACTGCCATTTCTATCATATGAATTGTAGTTATTTCAAAAATTACCATCACATTACCATAATAAGAGAAATGGGGTTCCTTTTATGATTTTTTATGTAATTATGGCCTTTATGAATAGTAATTGACTTGAAAATAGATCCTTGTCCTACAGGGTCAGGCTCCAGGGAAGAAGGAAATTGCTAGAAAAATGATTAAGGGATCACTTAGGCTTGCCCAACTAGGCTAGAGAATTTCTTTCTTTTGTGAATTCTTGTCCATATCCACCATTCAAGCAGTTTTTATTTCGCCTTAGAGGCTGGTCATCTGTAAGAAAGAGTGGGTGAGAATTTTAAAGCCTGTAAGATAAGTTGTTACTGACTGAGTGTTTCAATGATTTGGGACTAGAGCCAGCCAGCCTCTGAAAAGAGAGCATCATGATTTATATATGGGCGCCCTGAACATGTGAGATAGAGCTGCCCTCGGGATATAATAGAGATGGCAGAGGAGTTCTGGACACAGAGTAGAGCTGCTCTTGGGATATAATAGAGATGGGTGAGAGAGAGAGTTCAAGGGTCTGTACTGGCCTGGAAGAAATATTACCTTTGGTTCTGGTTCCCCAAATCCTTATATTGAGGGCCAGAAGAGATGGCTCAGCCACTGAGTGCTACTTGCTCTTGCAGAGGTCTGATTTCAATTCTTAGGCACTCAGGGATGTCTCACAATTCTCTGTAACTAATTCCATGGGACTACAAAGAGCTCTTCTAACTTCTCTGGGCATGAAGCACATACTTGATATACATATGTACGGCAGGGAAGACATTCATATACAAAATAAAATAAAAACAGTGAAAAAGACCAAACCAAACCTTCATATTGAACATATGATTATTATATATTCTCAGTCTCCAATGAGTAAACATTTATGTATCAAGTATATCACAGTCTATTAACTGATTCTTAAGACCATCTTCAAACAAAGCCTGTGTGCTTGGCTATTAGTAGCCTATGCTCTCATATACAAGGGACAGAGAGAGTGTTGAAAGGACAATGAATGTTTAAAGCCTCTTGTCATTGTTGTTAGTTCAGACACATGACTTTGAAGAAAAGTGAATAAAACATTCATTACATTGAAGTGTCCCACCCTGGGCACTCACTCTACAACTGGTACTGGATACTCACTAAACACCGAAACCATGTCCACTCAATGATGGGCCTTCTCTATCTCTGCCAGCATTAACTCAATTCTATTGCTTTATATCTGTATGGGCAAAAGAACCTCAAGGTGGATTTCTTGGGCTACCTTTCCTTTTATTTTCTTTCTTTTAGACCCTGTTTATTCTTAGAGTTGCCTTTCTCCTATTTAGTGCCTTCCAAGTCCCAAATTTGGCAGGTCAGTGTTAGAAGATTCCAAAATTGGTGTTGGCTCCTAGGCAGCTAGTCTCAGTTTGCTCCAGAAAATCGCCCCCTTTTCCATCCACAGGCCTTTGGACATAAGAGTTAAACAGAATATCTCAAGCTTTGACAGTGATGATTCTCTAAGGGATGATGTTCTGACCACAACAAATCAACATAACTACCAGAAACACACAAGATTCTCCCAAGGAAATTTGCTAAACCAGGTTGCTTAAGCCTGGAACTCCTTAGGCTATTTTGACCCAATAGCAAATCTAAGGCTAAGAGTGCCCAGGGGAAAGCAAGTACTGGTGACAATGCGCATGTTCCTCAACCTGGTTATTCCTTGGCTTGTAGTCACTTCAGCTAAGATATCTTCTCTGGTGTTTAAGGCATTTGCGTTGGCTTGCTGAAGTTAGGAACTTGTACACATTCTCTTCTGGCTAGCTGTTCTAGTGTTAAAACACATTTTATATCACACTGACCAAGAACCTGACAGAAATGATATAAAGGAAGGAAAGGTTTATTTTGCTCATGGTTTCATGGGCTTGAGCACACGGTTGCTTAGTTCAAGCACTTGAAGACCTAATGCGGCAAAGGAGCACCTTACACAATGCCTCTCAGAAATCATAGCACATGGCAGAAATAGAGCCAGGGACAAGATATGATCAAGAATCAGGGCCCTTGGTGACCCACTTCCTCCAACTCAATGCCACCTCAGAATGTTTCCAGACTCTCTGGAAAGAGAGTAACTGTCTAGGAGTCAATCCAAGCTTCTCTTCCTCTGTCTTCCTGAACTCAGTTCTATTGCTTTTTATCTGCATGGGCAAAAGAAATTCATGGAAGATTTTTTGGTGACCTTTCATTTTCTTTTTCTTTTTTTCTTTTTCATGGGCACTTCATATCCAAACCATACCAGAGGACACTCGTCTCGATGGTTTGTTTCTGTAATTTTACAATCTATTCTCCCTCCAAGTGATTTGTCTTATTCTTAATCTCATCTCAATAATTTTATTTTACGTTTAGAAACAGAAAGCCTAAGGCAGTCTAAAGCCTTCTCCCCAGTAATGATCCCAAATTGCATTGTTTCATCAAGTGTTTCTCCTTAGTTGTCCTTTTTGAAGTCTGGGATTGCCAAACTGTGCTTTCTTGCATTTATAAAACAAGGAGCCACAGCCTCTGACCTTGCAGGCAAATTATTGCAAACTAGTTATCAGAAGTTAATATGAAGAATGTGTTAGAGTTTTGTCATCCTCTTAACTTCCTTTTTTAAGACAAGCATCCCCCCTACTAAAGTCCATGTCTTAAAAGAGATCTTATAATTTCTACACCCCAGTGCTTTTGCCATGCTACATGAGGTCATTTTTAAATCTGCCAGTTAGGTTGCTACTGGATTAATATTCAAATTGTGTGCAGTACAAACGAGATATAAACCATAGCCTTGGAATTTATATCACCTTTCCAAAGTTGCACCACAACAAAATGGAATTTCTAGAAACAGAATCATCAGGGTGATTCATGCTCAGTTAAGAATACAAAATGCCCAGAGTCCAATATGCTACCATGAGGTCTTATGACCCAGTGGAGGGAGTCTGTCCTTCACATTCTGTCATAAGATCCTGAGCTGTGCTGTTTTAGAAACTTCATAGGGTCGATATTCCTTTCACCTATGAACTCTGTGTCTACATCCTTGTTGAGTGAAAAACCTCACAAGAGGGTAGGGAACCCAGAAAATATGTATGAGAATGGTGGTGTTAGTGGCAGAGGACTGGTGGAATGTGCCTGTCCTTATAGCCCTGTAGCACTCTGGACCCCTTTGTGTACATGTATGCTAAACAGCCTGTCATTTCCAGGTCTCTCAGTGTACCTATCGCACCAGGGACTTGGGGTGGCTTCAGGCAAAAAGCACCAGGAATTTGACAAGGCTCCCAATGCTGTCCGTTTGAGGAAGTCTGCAGGAGTTGCCAGAGCTGGAACTAGGACAGGTGTTAGCTCTGATGACATTTTCAACAAGAAAAACAACAATATTGTACATGATAATTTTTTTTCTTAAAGGAAGAGGAGAGAATTGGAAAATTCTAGAAAAAAAGAATGTATATAAAACAAAGGTTTAAGTTGTATCTGAAGGAATATCACAATATGATACAATTTATTTCTAGTCATATTCATAGATTAAGAACTAGGAAAGAAGAAAAAAGAAGTTCAACAGTCCTTAGCAGGGTTGCAGCTTGTTTATTGATCTTCTCTATGAGCTGGGTATGTTGCTCCTCGTTTATTGTAAGTTTTTATTATTATTTCAATGAACCCCAGTGGGACAATCAGCTCCTGAGAGATAACTCAGGAGGTAAATGTACCTGCTGCCAACTTTGAAGACCTGAGTTCAATTCCCAGAACCAATATGGTGGAAAACCGATTCCTTCAGGCTGGCCTCTGGGCTCCACACTAGTAGTTTGGTTCACGCGTGTGAGCATGCATCCAAAAGTGACACATAAATAAGTTTATATAATAAAAGAAAAAATATTAAACTGAGAAATTAGAAACCATCCTTACTGTCATCATCCCAACTCAATTAAGTGATGGGAACTGAGACACAGATGATTTCCACAGGATGCTGGGCTCAGTCAACTCTACATCAAATCTTTATCAGTTGTATAGACCCGCACTTTAGCCTGTCGTACTTTACATGTGGAACAAATGAAGCTTTTTCCACTTTCAAAAGATGCTCTTCCAGTTTTTGTTTAAGTGGTTTGAATACTCAGCCTGAGTAGACACAGAGCTGGGGAGTAGGTGCTAGGACTACTAGGCTGGGCCAGGGCTTCACGGTTCAGAAAGACCATTTCCTTATTTCATTTTATTTCACACTTAAAATAGACCAGAGAGTTTTGAAATTACTTCCCCGACTGGTAGAAAGAAAATTGAGGGAAGGGAAAGGAAAAAGATTGGCCAAGATAATTTAAGATTCCTTAGTCTTGATCTTGCATGTTTCCTGTCAATGGTTTTGGCCAGGAAAATGTTTGTTTAGCCATAATGTAGGCAGAAGTTGCCCATAGTGAAAGACCATTTCTTGGGGATGGACAGATGATTTTGTGTTACTTTTTCCATACTGTTGAAAAAACACCTGACAGAAGTAACCTGTGGGATGGAAGCCTTATTTGGCACATGGTTCCAAAGGTTCTCAACCCACTATGGTAAGAAGGCCTGGCAATACAAGTGGTTCTGGCCTAGTCTCTAGAGGTTGTTACTATACTGGGAAGCAGAGAACTGCAGATAGAACCAGGGATGGGTACAACCTTCAAAGACCCACCTTAGTCACCTGCTTCAGCCAGGCTGGCTCTATCTTTTTAAGGATCTGTAGCCTTACAAACAGCATTGTAAGTTGGGGCCATGAGTTCAAACCTGTCTGTGGGGGGTATTTCATATGTGGATTGTAGCCAGTTCTAAGGCATACTTGATTAACTCCTTCAGACTGCAAGTTCTATATGGTGACATAGAAAGGGCAGACAGAGGAGACTACTTGAAGTAGTGGTTGATTCTGGAGCTGAAACAGGGACCAAAGTGTCTCCTCAGAAAACCTTCATCACTGGAGACTGTTTTGTGTCACATTATCCTTACCTATGGAGCCAGCCCTGGAGGAGTCATTACTTGGAGCCTCTTACAAAAGCACAGCATACTTTTTCTTCCTTCCAGAAAACCAGCTCGTGCATTTCATAAAACAAGGAAACAATAAAGGCTAACCCTAAAGAGCAAAGCATTTATTTTTTTCTGTGATCAGTACTCTCAGGATGGGCAGGTTTCAAATGGGAGGCTGTTCAAGGTCATTCCAGAGGTAATCAGGAGAGGAAGCAAGGTAATCCATCTTCTGATTCTTGCTCCATCCATAAGCCTTTCTATTTGCAAAAGGTGAGCGAGTCTCAAATGTTTGTGACATAAACCATGGTAAAATAAAATCCCCTTAGCAGCCCTCCTGTAAGCGCCATATGGCACCAGGCGACCCTTTTCTTTACTTTGCTTTAAGGTGCAATAGCTATGCAAGATTCCATGAAATGAGAAGAGGCACATTAGAAATATATGTAAATTTCAGGTGCAACATGTAAATCACAAAGAAATCATTACTACAGGTTAATGTCCGGGAAAATAACCTATCAGGATCTTTAAAAAGGAATTAGAGACTCGATAAATAAGGAAACTCATCCCTACCTATGTGACCTTTGCTAAAATCAGCAAGTCTCTGGAAGGAGTTTGATTAAATGGACACTCTAATAAGGATCAAGAGTGCACTGGGCGCTTGGCCTGTAAGTACTGGCATGGCAGAGTATTATCAAAAACTGATGCTGGGTGAAGGCTGCCACTTAGTTTCCCAAAGTACTCATAGATAATATGGCCAGCACTTGGCTGAATATCATCAGTTTCTAAACCCATCTGAACTCTTGAGATGTGGAACTGTATTTTTAAAGGCCTTCCAAGGAGGTCATCTATCCTGATGATGTGTTGGTGAGAGCTTGAGAATATAAAGCCCCGATTCTGTGCTTCCTTTACCAGGGAAATGGTTCCATGCCAAGCACACTGTGAGCTTTCACTGCATGTGTACACGACACCTGATTTTGTGTGTATATCACATTGGTGGTATGATACTGGGAAAGTCACTTGAGCTTTCCAATGTGTAGCTTTGCACCTCTATAAGTAAGGTAGTAATACGACCCACTTATGTTTTGTTTCCTTAAAACTAATTGGGAACATACTTGTTACAGAATGAATAGATGTTCAAAAATCCCTAAGTACTATTATACAGGTCACATGGTTTATAAAAACACTATATGCTTTTCCTTTTTACAATGCTATAGTTCAATGGACAAGGAATAGTCTTGTCAATAATAGTGCTGGAGCAATTGGACATCTTCAGGCAACAAAAATAACCATAAGCACAAACTTCATATGCGTCAAAATAATTGAGTAAGGGGCCAGCCATATGGCTCAGAGAGTAAGAGTACTTTCTTTGCAAATGTGAGGACCCGAGTTCGAATCCCCAGCATGCATGTAAATAGCTGAGCATGGCTGTACATTCCTGTAGCCCCAGGACTGAGGTTCAGAGACAAGCAGACACTGAGAGGTTGTTGCAGAGCAAACCTAGATGAAAAGGTAAGTTTTTGTCTCAGTGAGAGACCTGTCTCAAGGGAGCAAGCTAGGGAATGATAGTGGAAGATACCAGCCATCATACTCTGGCCTATTCATGTGCACTCATGCACACACGTACACACATACAGAGACACACAATCACCATTACCATACCACAGCACAGAAACTTATTAAAATGATTAACTTGTATCTAAAATATAAAACAGTAAAATTTTCTGGAGAAGAGTGGAGAAAATCCCCATAATCAATTACCAGTCAAAGGGTATTTAGAGATGAAACCAGAGTCAATAAAAAGAACTGATAACTTGTCTGCCAATATAATATCTACTGCTCTGAAAAAACAATCCTTAAGAAGACAAAAATAGTAACTAGAGATGGGACTAAAGCATTTTAAAACCATGTATGTAACAATGGATTTAAATCTGGAAAAACAGCTCTCAAAACTCAGCATAAAAAAGGATCTAGTTGTAAATTAGACAAAAGCTCACGAACAGACATCTCTCTAGAAAACATAAGTTAGTGTTGAATTAGTACATAAAACTGCTCAACATCACTGAAAAAGTGAAAATTATAACAATTGTGAAATTTCACATCTATCAAGATGATGGAAATGAAAAAGTCACCACATCAAGTGTTGGTGAGGATGTAGAGAACCTGGATCACTCTCGCATTAGTGTCAAAACTCTTTACATGAGACAGGCATTCTGGACAAAAGTCTAGAAATTCATTTAAAACTAAAAAAGTTCTTATAATATGCTCAGAAATTGTACATTTGAACATTTTCCTAGACTTGTTCATGGTATTATTATTTATAATAATCAAACACTAGAAGCTGTCCCAATGTTCTTCAGTTGCTTGACAGCTACACAGACTATGCTTATATTTATATTATATGCTTATAATTTTTGCTAGAAATGAAAGAAAATGTAAAGTCTACAGCTTGAATAAGTCCCCAAGGAACTTAAGATTTTCAAAGAGAGGCTGTCTCAGCAGGTTACATAGTGTATCATTCCTTTATATAATCTTTGTAGAATAGTATAATGAAATAGAGAAATATTCATGGTTGTTGGAGGTTGGGTGAGATGGGATGGGTGTAGCTTTGAAGGAAAGGCACAAGGGTGCCTTATGGTCATGATATATTATTGTTTCCTTAGTGTGGTGAGTGGATAATGAAGTTGTATGTGTGCTAGAGCATAAACTCACAAGCACACGAAACACTCATAAACCCACAGGCACATAAAACACTCATGTAAAAAATGAACTCTAGTGTAACTGGGGACATTTGAATGTATTCTCTAGATTGTAACAATGCCAGTGGCTGGTAACCATACTAAATGAAACTGTATCCATGGAGTTAACCAAGGAGAGGGCTACTGAGATGTTGACAACTTTATATGAATGATAGTTTGTTAACAGTAAAATATTAAAGGGATCAGGTTGATTTTCTTCTTTTAAGTAAGACCTTTCAAAGAGGTCTACCTTTATACCAATTGAGAAATCGGAAGCTCAGCAGTGCGTGTGCTGTGGCTGAAGCACTGTATCCAGTGTTAGGCCACCCCTCTCCATAGCTCATCATTAGGCACAATCCAGGGAATGTGACAATTACACATTCCCATAATCCATCAGGGGTAAGTTGATGTTTTCCTCCTCTCTGTTGGTAAAAGGATAACTATCAACTTAGAATGCTTCCAAAGAGATAGCAAACGGGAACCATACCTTATTTTATCACACTTCCTCCAATACGCATGCTCACACATCTCACAGTCACTTACTAGTCTCCATATGCTAAGTGTTACAGACAACACAGATAGTGAGAAACACTGTGCTGTCTGTATCATAACTTCAGTTTATATGTATTCACTTAATTCTCATCAACAATGCTTAAGTAGAAAAAATACAAATGACAGCTTTCAGTTCCACACACAATTTACGGTAGTCGATAAATTAACTCTTAAAGTAGTTTTTAAAATGGGAATTAAACTAGCTATCATAATGATATTCATAATTAAATAACACTCAAATTAAGGAGCAAAATGTCATAAGTTACAATAATCAAATGGTATTATACTTAATTTAAAACCTCAGTACTTCATGCACAATTAAGGATGGTTACTCTATATATAACTTTTAATGTTCACAAAAGAGGAATTTGATATCTAAAGAATTCATGCAAATACAAACACAATTCTAAGCAAATTTAAATCCTAAACCTTTTAAGGCATCAGTGAATATTTCAGACATTCTCAAATATACGCAAGAATGGAATAGTTCGTTACAAGCTATGCAGGGGCAGAGAATAAACTGGAACAAAGGCAGTCCGTAAAGTTATGCCTTTGCAAGCTCCAGGCTGGATCTCTGCTACTGAGCTCGATTATCTAACAGTCTTGTCTGGAGCTGTATTACTGAAGATTCTGGCAGCGCTGGGGCTTAGCAAGGCCAAAGTCCAAATTCCCTAGGTTTTTGTTGTTGTTGTTGTTTGTTTGTCTGTTTGTTTTTAAGGAAAATTAGTAAGATAAAATAGAGAAATATTTGAAATTATGCCTTGGTGACAATGTTCTCCCCCAAAGTCAATGACAAAAACAAATCCTCCTTTAGAATTGTTTGTCAGGAAAGTCCAAAAGACAGCCCTCCCCAAACAATGTACGCCATTGCTTTTGCCTTTAGAGGCCTTTCAGGAAAGTAAAGTAAAGTTGCCATTGCTGATGATACCACATACTTCAGAAACAGCATTGAAGTGAAAACTTTGAGGGTTTTTTTTTCATTTTTTAGAAAGTTAGTTATGCCAAATGATATTTTGTTGGGGCACACAGGTTATCATGCTAAAGCAGACATATGAAGGAATGTTTTCCTGAAGTAGATATAGGTGAAAGAATGTTTTGATATAGCAAGTGCGTCAAAAGACCCATGATGAAGGAATATAAATATGACCCCATAGACAGTGGGAGACCAGCACTGAGCACTGGCTTAGTTGGCTCTGCCTCACTGTTCTACATGGATTTGGTTTGCTTTACATAGCATGAAACTCATAAGAACTGGTTGTGAAGTTCCTGCAGCAGTTTGCTGCTTCTGCAGCCTTGCCCCAGGCCAGTTGGAGAGCCTTGAGGTTTCTTCAGGGTTGAACTACAGCTACTGGTTCATGCCTGGTGTCTGCCTGCCAAAAGGACTGGACTGTAGTTGTTGGTTTGTGTGTTTTATCTGTCTGTCTAGAGGACTGGTCTGCAGCGGCTGAGTCGTATTTGGTGTTTGCTACAGGACTGAACTGCTGCCAGAGAAGATTAAGCTTACCCCCAAAGAACTATTGCTGAACAGGTCCACCTCCCTCATATGATAATAACTTTTCTCTTCCACTACCTCTGCTAAATGGTGAGCTAGAGGAGAGGTTCAACCCTTATTAAAAGTAGTTTGCAAACATTTATGCCTTCACAGGACTTTAAGGAATTAGCTGGAAATGTTCTGGACACCTCTCAGACTGTCTCATATTATCTACTGCATCTCTGTAAGATATTATTGGAGAAAACCAATTAATGGTCCTATCCAGCTAACACATATGATGAACCACAATGATCCAGCTATAAATCATAACAATGATCAAAATAATCATCCCTAAAGGAGTAACAGTGGTATTTCTATCCTGGGAGTAACCAAAAGCCAGTTACCTAGCTGGACTTAGGGTTCACTCAGTGGACATAATTGATGTCTTCTGGTATAATCTTGGCCAACTCTCTATGACTAGGTGGGCTATGGATACTGGAAGAGGACCTACTACTATCATTCTCTTAAACCAATACAATCTCTAGCCAGATAAGACTAGCTCTCATCCCTAATCAAAGAAGTTTCTTTATTCAGCATTTGGAGGCCATTATAGAAATCTACAGCTTGTCAAAATCCAGAGAACTATGACCACAGAGTTCCCAATCCCAACTGATATATCTATAAATTTACAATACAACCTGAACACCTAAGACTCAAGGAATATTATGGAAAAGGGGGTAGAAAGTCATAAGAGACAGAAGACCAGACTGTCTACTGTGAGGTAGTATCTACTCTATATGACAGGAAAGCTATACCATTGAAATATCAATAATGTAATATATATATATATATTTTTTTCAGTAAACCCAGTAGGTTATAGTTATAAATATGTAACAATAGAATAATTAAAAAACAAGAGCTCATGAAACAAATTTCTTTCTAAACCTTAAACTTCTTTGTGGTTGTGGCTCCCAAAGCAAATGTAGTATTGAGAGTCAGGCTTCTAAATGGCGTAGAAAAAAACCCCACATCTTTGCATCGAGCCTTAAATTGAGTCACCAGTGATCCTGTAATGCCCTTGCCTCTGTCTTTTCACTAGAATTGCCTACCAAAAGGGGAAGACAAAGTTGAGGCCTTAAACTAAGGAGTCATTCTTCAGGAAGATGTAGTAATGGCCTACTCCAGGGTAAGTGACTGGATAGACCTGTGAAAAGCATACCCCATAAGGACACAGGGTTATGTGCTTCATTCCGAAGTGAGAGTCTTCTTTTCTATCATTAATTTCAAAGCTGAAAAAAGAATTCTTTGCAAGCCACAAAAGATAAGTTTTTCAACATAGTTTCTCCCATCATATACTAAATGAAACAAATGAATGGGCGCAGTATTTTTGACGTATAAACATCAGAAAGTAACTGCCATATGGCCTTTTAAAACATACAAAGTATCAGCTAACTGTATAGCTCTATTTTTCTTCTTAAAACGTTCAATCAAAACAACTTCACATGCTTTGTACTCTTCCCAATAAGACAAGATCAAAATGTCTTATGTAAAATTAATCTAATTAGCAATTTTATTATAAATAACAGTATTATTTTGCCACTCCATTTCTCTATATCCCCACATAATTGTCCTATTCTTTATCAAGACAAAATTTTCACGCATTACTTTTAAACAGAAAATATAAATCTGTAAAGGTGTATCTTCTCCCCTCTTGAGGCAAAAATATGAGAATACTCACAACAGAGCTATTTTTGTGGCTTCCCATCCTGCTCTGATACTGATGAGTGAGGCTAGAATTAACTAAGATTTCTACCATTGTGAGTCCTTGGCTTTTTATTGCTGTGCAACAAAGTGTAGGATGGTAAGGACAGCATACTAGCTTCCTGCATGCGAGGCAGTACTAATCAGTAAGGCAATGTGCTTGAGGATTTGAAAACTAGTCTTTGCACAGTATAGGGAGCTTCAGTAGGCACTCAGCCCTCCCAAGAACAGGAAGGAAACAGACTTTTCTGTCTCTATTCTCTCATGATTTTGTCCATTGCTGAACAATAATGACATAGCAGCTCAGATTCAGGATCCACTATGGTTAACTTACAGCATTGACTGTAAGTTATTGGTATGTTACTAGTATCATCAAATGTACAGGCATGGCCCAACCACACAGCACTCCTCCCCATGTAGTTGGGGGTAATAAAAAATTCAAAGGAGAGAGAGAGAGAGAGAGAGAGAGAGAGAGAGAGAGAGAGAGAGAGAACTTAGGTGTATTATGACTCCTACCAACATCGGGCAGTCTCTTTTTGTTCTACTTTTCTTTTGCTCGTTTTTGGTTGACTCGTCTCAGTAACTTGCAAATTGCCCGTGTGTTTAAGAAAGAGAAAAGTATGGCATTTGGCTGGCCCTCGGTTTATTAGAGTGTAACTTGCAGTTTCTCAAATGTTCAGACACCTATGCAGGGCTAGTAGGCTTTAGTAAACAGCTTCACTGATTTTTTTTTGTCCCTCCCCAGAGGGCACAATGGGTCGTTGTGGGAATCTGAATAAAAGAAGTAAGGCTTTCTACATCACCTGCATATCTCAGAGCTTCCCTCAATCATTTCCAAAAGCATAATAGAGAGATCATCGACTGGTAGCCAGCCCGTCTGAGGCTGGGATCCCAAGTCAAACACACGACAGGACAATCTCTTCACCTGATGTACAAAAGAACTGCTGTGAGCATCAGATTTCCCAATGCATGAGAGTGCCTTTCGGTGCCAAAACACTATTTATTTATAAGGTGCTATTATATATTTAAAAGGAAAGTTCATTTTCAATGAAACCATCTGTCTCCTCATCTGTAAATGTGTCAGTGGGGTTGTTATAGGACATAGGGGCTGCAAATGGTTCTGACTAATTGTCTGAGGGTTTCAGTGAATTTTCTGGCCATTTGCTCTAAATGGCACAAAAGAAGCAGATGGGCTGCCTCCTTCCCTCTCACTACACCTGCTAATTGTTTTGGCAACGAAGCATTTGGGAGATGAGAAGTTAGACTAAGCCTTACTTCTATTTGTCTGCCCTTGGAGCTCTGTAAAAGCCATGGGCCTTGCTTGAAATGCTGCTCCTGTCAGGATCAGGATGCTAAGTTTGACAAGTTATTTTATTTGAGGCTGGAGTAATGTATGGGAATGAGAGACTTTAATCCAGAGGCTTCTTCTAAGGAAGAATCAAAAACTTGGAGAAGAATGCTCTCTTACTGAACAGTAAGGGAGAAAGCGATGGAATCTGCCTTACTATAAGTTGGGAAATCAGCAAAATTTGAATTTGGAAACATAGATAGTTTAGTTGTGAATGAATGTCTCAGTTCAGATTTAAAACCCTTGAACTCCAAAAATTTATTGATAAACATTTTAATGTAAAATCAAGTTGGTGCTTGCACAGTCCTTTCTTCTTTATTAGTTTGTTAAAAATAAATTACTTGTAAATGTTAAGGGAAGTAAGGTTTCCTACCATTATTTGATCAACATAAACATAAATTTTAATTTTGGCTTATGTAAGCACAAACACACACCTACTGGTACTCACATACATCAGAAAAAATTTTATTTCAGTTAAAATTTAAGTTGCATTAGGTAATACTTAGTTAAAGTTGGTCCATCTGGAAAATAAATCCTAGAAATTAAACTAAGCCTACACAAACAAAGAGCTATGATATAATTTAAGGTCTTTACCCAAGAGAACACAATTGGCAGTTACTTTTCATATTTCAAACTTAAACATTGATCTAAGTCAAACTTACCTTAAACTATATAGCCCTATATTCATTAATAACCTATAATTTTGCTCTAAGGTCAATCTTCTCTTATAAAATGAGGTGTACCCTGATTGGAGCTATGGAAAGAGTCAAGGGAGATGAAACAGAGGACTAATATTACATTTTCCTGAAGTGTCCTTGTTTCTTTTAAGATGTTACCAAATATTTAATCATCAACCATCAGGTTGGCAAAGGACATGATAAACAAAGTAAGTCTACCATTCCTGTGGGATCCTTCACTCGCTGCCAGCTTTTGACTCAACAGTCTTGTTAACTCCCTACCAAGTTGTCACCATTGGAAGCAGAAAATGTTCAAAAGAGTCAGTTGAATTAACAGGCCATATAATGTATTCTCCATGCTAAATTAAAGCTTTATTTCTGTACAGTTCACCCACTGAAAAGCTGTTCGCTGGCAGTGGTTCCTGTGGCCAGACCTGACATTTGATAAGATGTTGCCAGGCCCTCCTCTTTAGGGAAAACTGTAAGTGTTCTGTATCCAAAGCAGGTAAACAGTAAGAAAAGCTAGGTGGCCAGTGAGATCCTGTAAAGTAGGTAGCCTGACCTGGGAAAAGAGGTGTCCCCTGGTGCCAGGTCTCAGCCTAGGGCAGTGGCTGCTTTCCATGATGCTAACTGATAGTATTGTGATAATGATATTTATTAGTCATCAATCTCCTGATAAGTCTATCTCCTGCTAAATCTTCATATTCATCTTTCCATTCCATTTACGGTGTTGTTTCTCATTTCTTACTGGATTCTGAAAAATTCAACATATTTGCCTATACTACTTCTTTGACTATGGAATACATGCATAATTATAGCTATAAATGTAGACTCTGTGTGTGTTAAAACAGTCTAAGAATACATTTATCACTATAAGATAGCATTCACCTTAGGTATGCCATATCCTAGGATGTGAAGAGTTAGCTCCATGAACACAGGACTCATAAAGATATGCTTAGTTATCCTCTTCAGCACCTAACCTGGGGAGCATTTAGATCAGACTAGAGATTGATTGTGTACTAGAGGATCAAACATCTCCTCTCAAATATGTGTCTCAAAGTCATCATTCCCAAGGCAGCTCTACTGGAAGGCAAGGCCTCTGGAAGTGACTATGTCATTATATGACCCTTCATGAATCGCATTAGTGGCTATGTAAAAGGTACCTCAGGGTCGTATTCTTTCTACCATGAGAGAGAGAGAGAATGTAGTGAAGAAGGTATCATCTATGAAGCAGAAAGCAGGTCTTCTCCAGACATGTAGTCTGTGGTGAATGGCAAGAAGTGCATTTGTGCCCTTTATAAGCTTCCTGGGATGTTACAGATATATTTTCATAGCACTTTACATAGTTGTATACTTGCCTTTCTTATAGGTTCCACAGGTGTGTATGGACATCTCATTGTGATGAAAGCAGTTAGCTCATGTCTTAAGAACTCTCCTGAGGCCACATTCATGCCAGTACATCTTTCCTGAGCTCCTGCTGATGCCCTACCAGTCATCCCCCTCATGCTGTTCCTTGATCAGGATCTCAGTAGGAACTGCCCCTTCTCACAACGGAACTTGGCCAGGAAGTCCATGGACACCATTTCACTGACCGCATTCCCCAAAGCTGTGAAGATTTGGAAACATAGGGACAACCAATGGATATTTAGTTTCAGGCACAACGGACACTTTATTTAGGATGTGCATTCCCTATGAAGAACACCACCTTAGTGTTACTACGGAGACCCATCAGCAAAACAGTTGCAGCAGTAGTGTAACTTTTAGTTCCATCCGGGACATCAGTACTATGCAAAAATATTAAACATATAAATGTTAAACTGTGGTACTTTTACTAGTAATAACTATAATACAGTATCTCCCAGGATTTCTAGTTTTAAAATCCAAAATGATGCTCAGATAAACTTAAACAAATATAGGAAATTACAGTGTATTTTAGAGGTAAAGTTCTAGAATGGTTCTAATTCTAGGGTTGTCTATGAAATACTCAACTCACATGAGAAAAATTCATATTTCTCTTTCCTTTATCTCGGCTTGTTTTTCTCTGCTTCCCTCTGCAGGACTTTTCCATGCACATGATGGTTCTCAAGAGGCACAGGTTGATAGCTTGTCAGCCTTAAGTATAGCTAATACAGTTTTTCTTTACCAAACTACTGAAAACCCTGAACCGAGTCCCACTGGCCTACTGAGGGTCACAGAAAACTTAGAATGGTCAGACATGATTGGTCTGTGGAGCACAGGGTAGGATTAGCATAGCAAATCATAATGACTCTACAGAGGAAAGTCGAGAAGGGAAAGAACAGCTCAGTAGGAAGAGCAGGAATAGGCACCAGGCAGACATAACATAGCTTCTTCATTCTCAGAAATTGCTTTTTATTTTAGCTAAGTATGACCTATGATACTGCAGCTAATTCAAGAGTTACCACACGTTTCTTAAAGCCATAGAAGAGATTTGGCACTCAAAAGTTATATAACATTCACAGGATTTCAGAACCACTTTAGATCAGAGCTTCTGTTAAAACGGTAATCTCTCAGTATACACTCAGGAAGTCTGAGAAATCTGAGTTTGTATATAATTCACACTATACATATACATACACATATACATATACATATACATATACATATACATATACATATACATATACATATACATATACGTGTGTGGAACGATTGTTGGATCCCATGTGGTACACACAATTATATATATAATTTATGGTACATGATATATACACACATATCATATATGTATATAGACACAAATACAAAGTATGATGAACTGTAAATTTGATGCAACTAGTTAGTATACTGTACTGTTTAGAAAATAATGAAAAAAATAGTCTGAACTCAAAGTAAGCTTTGGAACACATGTAATCCATGGCCTGCTGAACCATGATGCTGAACTTTTAATACCAAGACCCAACAGGTCTAACAGTTACTAACACTGTAAGAGAAACAAAGGAACTTCTCAGAGTCCCAGCCTACGGTGGATCAGATGATGTGTGACAGAGAAGTCATTGGTTAGAACACAGTAAGATTTCTACATAGCTAGCTAAATTGAACTATTTCATCCAAATTTCTCAGGTTTGAGACAGAAAAAATAGTTCTGAACAGCACATATACTCTACTTTGGGTTAAGGTGAGAATTCATATTGGCCTCTGAGAGTAATCTCTGGGAACTTTGGAGAAAGTGTGTGTGCGTGTGTGTGTGTGTGTGCACATGTATGCATCTTTGTGTGTGTGTTTCACACAAGGTGGGACAAGGATGAAGAATGGTTCAAATGTTTATTGAAGATGAATGATTTCATTTTGTCATTCATCCATTCACTCATTCATTCATTCATTCATGAGATTTTGTTATAAATCTATGTGTTTCTAGGGCAGAAGAGGAAGCTACATCTAATAGACCTTGCAAGCTGCATTTCTTGAACAAAGGGTCACATGTTCCCTCACTTTGATTTAACTATGTCATTTTCAAGGACCAAGTCATCAGAAGCATATTTACTGTAAATGGCAATGGCATTGTTTGTTGGTGTCATTATCCGATAGTAAAACATGGAAGAAAAATGTGGGCAGGCATGGCTCCATCTTGGGAGGCCAATCAGAGCTTGGTGGGCCATGTGAAAAGGGAACGAGAGCACTGTCACTTGTGAGTAAATCAGAAGCCAATCTCATTGGAACGAGCTGAGTGGAACTGCATCTGCACAGCACGCTGGAGGAGCTGGTGTTTTCCACACTTTAATCACACCCAGAACTGATAAGTCCCAAACGCCTTCTTCTGGGTGAACACTAATGATTTCATTTCCAAAAGAAGATAACCCCCCAACACACACACAAAGGTGGCATTTTAGAGGCTATCCCTCTTCCTACCCCCATGCATATATCTTCAGGGTATTTAATGTGAAAAAGGCTGAAGTCTGCTCTCTTGGAAAGCTGCCATAGAAGAAACTTCCCTCTGAGAATGCCGCCGACTTCTCTCTTCACCCACAAAGTCGGTATCTAGCTGCTTTCTGTAGGAGGCCAATTCCAAATTCAGTTTCCAAACACCTGCCACTGCTGCTCTTTGATTCCATTCTCAAATGCCATTGTGGGGAATCTGTTCAAGCAATCACCACTGTGGTTGAAAACCCACAGACATACAGCTGCTACATAATCTGTCTACATCCCTCAACCCCAGTGGTGTTGCAAGGACCACAACTCTGTCTATCACACCTCAGTGCAAACCAAGAAGGGATGAGCACAATGACCTCCTAACTTGCAGTCTACCTCTGCCACTTCTTCCCTTCAACATTCCCCTCTGCCCTCTTCCTCTCCCTTATCTCATTTGTTCTCATCAGTAAACTGGGGAAGAACTAATTTTCTGAATTTAAAGAATTAGAGTAAGCATAGAGAAAGGCTCATTATGGGGAGATTAATTGTCTGTGCTACAGAACCTTTGCCCCATAGTAACACAAGTTCCCTTGAATCTGGACAGTGGTTTTCATAAGTTGGTGGTTTTGGAAATCATGGTTTAGAGGCACTCCACGGAGTCTTGTTACGTTGGTTACAATGTATGGCTTTTCAAATCTATAGAGACAGAAAGTAGATGAGCTGCCTGGGGCTGAGGAGTAGAGGCACTGACTGCACATGAGCAAGCAACATCTGGGATGATGGGAATGTGCTAATGTTGGCCTGCAGTGAAGGTCGCACAGTCTGTGAGTTCTAGTAAAAACCATTGAGTTCTACCTTTGAAGTAAATACTTTTTAGGGAATATAAATCATACTTTAATCAGCTGTTAATAAAAATTAAGATGGATTAGATGGGGAGACTGACAGACATGTAATAAAGCAACTCAAGTAAAGTGCTAATTGGGCAAGCTGTTTAGGATAATTGTTGACTAATTGGTGTTAGGTATTTGATATTCTAACTCATTCATCCATTGGCATAAATAGTTGGCCAATGTCAATAGTCTCTTCTTGCGGTTTTTTCTACTTCTTTTAGTGTTGGGAATGTTTACAGTAAAGTTTCACAGAAAACAGATGTGACAGCTCCAGGCTTTGAGGAAGGAGTAGAGCTTTCGACTGTGTGAAGATAGATAAATATACCCACAGTTAAGTAACAAAAATGGAAGCCAACCCAACCTCTGGCTCTGGTTGATAAAACTCTGTTAAATGGGCTGAAAGTCTGGGGAAAAGCGTTATAAATTTGACTATTATATGGGTGATGAAACCAAATCTAAATCATGCTATGATGTACGTATTAAAGGAAGAGTTTGAACAGCACTCAACTGACATGGAGGAGACATCAGTTAGCCTCTGTCTAATGACCAAATTCTGGAAGCACTTCACATGTCCACAATTCAATATCATTAGTCTGAAAGCTTAAATGTGAGCACAACTCTGAGTGGACTGCATTATAATTAGTTCAGCCATGCTCACTTCCAGGCTCTGTTCAAAATAGAAAACCACGTTGCATTTTCTGGAAAGATGGGAAAGAAAGTGTCTTGCACTGGAGACGTGGCTACTGTAAGAGGATGGACCTGATGTCAACCATCACCAGTGAGGACAGCTAAGAAATCACATTTTTGACAACAGGCCACAGACTTCTTCCTATTTTCACAATGACCTCTACATTTCTAAGCAAGTTTGTAAGAACATCATGTATGTATTTATTCCCTGGAGGTAAGCCTGTTGTTGATGAACATTGAGGAAACTCAGAAGAGCAGCAGGAAATGGTTCTATTCTCTTGTCAGAAAACCTAAGAGGAAATGATCAGCAGAATCCATGAAGTTACTCCAGCACGACATGTCACTGAGACTCTTTTGCCTACTTGGTTCCAAACTCTCAAGTCAGTGGCCAAGATTGTTTGACTTTGAGAGGAATCAAGCCAGTGTTTTTCGAAGGTTGAGTCAGATGCCATATTGGTGGGGGCAGGTAGTGGGTGGCCACATGTACAGAGGAGAATGTGATTAAGAGACATCCTGGGCAAAATAAATTCAGGAAGCACTATTTCTTTAACACCCTCATCACTACTTCTCAGAGATTCCTGTCTTCTGTTTCTACCCAGTTCTCTGATCCTAAGTCTTTGAATAAGGGCCCAATACTGGCAGAGATGAGGAGGTGTCACTCTATCCTATGTCTATTTTCTTGGCAAATTTAATACCAAACCAGAGGGTTTTATTTCAGATTTGAAGGATTTTCCAAAGTGGGTTTGCTAACAACAACCACAACCACAATCACTACAACAAAGCTGTCTCCAGGCAATGAAGCTTTGCTTACAGTGATGACAAGGAATGAGTTGACTTCTGAGGAACACATGGTACAGTCAGAAAGATGGGCATGTAAGTGAATTAATTACTAAGCAATTAAGCAAGAGTAAAATTAATGATTAAAAGTGCAGAGCCATATGTCACTGTGACACAGAACAGAATATATACAGCAATGATTCATTCTCTTTAGAAACACTTTGGAGTTTGATAACTCGTTCAGATAACACACCTAATATTTATCAAGCATTTCTGCCACGCCCAGGTTAAGATATGATGCAGTGCTTTAAGATCTGAGATCTAATTGAAACTTCACAACAAACCACTAAGAAACTATTCTTTCAGTGTACTCAGTTTTTCAGATGAGTAAAGCTCAAATGAATCTGCTAAAATAGTTTGCAGTCTACCTATGCTTTCCATCCTGGAGGCTCAGCTGCAAACAACATTCTTGTGGCGTATGAATCTGTTTCCAAGTTCAACCACTGGCTGTCTTCTCCAAAAAATAAACCCTCAAGAAAACTATCCCCCCCACTACAAAGTTAGAGCCAGTCAGAGATTTCCTACTGAGGAATCACGTTTGCCTATGGAGATCTAGCTCAATGAAGCATTTATGGTTGACAAAAACCCATAAAGAAGCATTTTAATACAATGAAAGGTCCCAGATACTATTAATATTGTGCAATAAATCCACACTCTTGAAATTCAATGTGGTTTTAAGCAGATCCTGGAAGAGAAACTTTCTGTCCAAAGTTGGATTGAGAGGGAACTACCAATGGTTGGTGGGGAGAGCTGGAGAGAGAAATGGATTGGTGATTAAGAGTACTTGCTGCTTTTGCAGAGGACCTGAGTTAGTTCCGAGCACACATGTGGCAGCTCATCATGGCTTATTAGTCCATCACCAGGTGATCCAACCTGCCCAGTGGCCTTCATGTATCACACATACGTGGGGTGCTCCCACACACAGGCAGGAACTCACACACATAAAATAAAACTGATTTTAAAAGTATCAACCCAAAGCTAACACTCTCTGATGTATAACTGATCACCATTAGTTTTCTGTCTCTGTTTAAGCATTTATTTTCATTTCTCCACTTTTGTTTGGTTTTAAACAATCACTGCTTCCCCTCATTTCTTTAAGAGGCTTCTCTATGTGGGAAATAACGTGCTGTTTGGACTCATTCTCCAAGTTCACTTGTGCTAGGGCTGTCTCAAACTTGAAAGGTTGAAAGGGACTGGGTGGAATTCAGCCCCCAAGATTATGAACTAATTTGTCTTTATTTCTTCTCCTCTGTTTTCATACAATGTTCTTACCACAACTCAAAACATAATTGGATTGCTTTATTTTTTTCTTGTACAAAAGAAAATAAATGGAAGCACTGTGTGATCCTAATGACATGTGCTTTATTTTAGCTCTATTGCTACTACATGAAACACAAACAGAGATACTAGGATATATGCTAACATGTGTGTGTGTGTGTGTGCATGAATATAAAAGAAAAAGAATAATAGTAGGAAAAGGAGGAGGGAGAAAAGTATAGGAAGTAGAAACAGACAAAGAAGAGGAAGATGAAGGGGAGGGGGAAATAGTAAAGAAAAAAGAACTCTTAAATTATCTAAAGTTTATCAGGCAAGAATGGCTGTCTCAGCAGTTAGGAGAGTTTACTCCTCTTGCTAAGGACACTGGTTCAGTTCCTAGCACCTACATTGGGCAGTTTAAAATCACCTGTAATTCAGGCTCTAGGGAATCTGATTTCCTCTTCTGGCCTCCACATGCACATGTGTACACACACATGTACACATACATTTATACAGCCACATACATATACACATAAATTAAAGATAAATAAACCTTTAAGAAAGACCATTCGATGTGCATCTCTGACTACGTGATGTGGGGCTCTCAGCAGTGCTTTGATTTATATGTGTACATCCTCCAAATAGTCCAACCAGTTCTTCTGTGTTCATCCCAAATTCCCAAACCGTATTGAGTCCCCGAATTGTGTCCTTCTTGGCAGCACCCACTAGTGATTACTGCCTTCTCTAGGATTTGGTTTGTCTCTTGTATATGTTTGTAGCCATGAAAAAAGCATGTCCTAGAGACCAGATTGGTTCTGTGACTTGAGCCAGATCATTCCAGTCTTTTGTTTTTCAGACCTCAAATGAAAGACCTCAAATGAAAGACAGTGATTGGTGTTCTGTCAACAGTTCTGACCAGCTGATCATGTTAAGCCATATTATGTACCTAAAAAATATCTTATAACATTTTTTATACAGTGAGCTAAAATTAGAGAGAGAGAAAGAGAGAGAGAGAGAGAGAGAGAGAGAGAGAGAGAGAGAGAGCAAGCAAGGAAGACAAGAAATACAAATTCTTTTTTATTCAGATCATAAATTCATGGATATCAAAGCTAACACACTTAAAATACATTTGTTTATTTGTTTGCCTATTTATTTGTGGTCTTTCTTGTAGACTAGGCTGTCTTCAAACTGACTCTGTGGCTGAGGATGACTTCTGATCTTCCTTGCTCCAGGAGTCAAGTGCTGTGGTTTCAAGAACCCAGCACCCTACTTGGTTTATGTGGTTGCTGAGACTTGAACTCAGGGACTTCATGCATGCTAGGCAAGCAGTCTAACAACCGGGCAACATCCGCAATGCTAGCATTTTATTTTTATGACCTTTATGTTTCTCATATTGTAACTTCACAGGGAGGTATGGCAGGAAGGAGGGAGTACACGTGGAGTGGGCGGGAGGCCAGGTAAACATCTTGAAGTGATCATTGCCACATGCACATAAAATCATGCCTTCAAGAGGCATTTGTTGAGACATGAAGACAGCTGTGGAAAGTCTGTGGTTATGAACATATGGCTGCCACTCTCTCTCTGTGGCTGGTCGTGAAAGCATATAAGAAAATTGAAACATGCACCTTACTGCAGCAAACAGTCCTTGCATGTGGCACAGTCTCTTCATGTTCAGTTGTCTGATCAAGAAGTTTCAAGGGACAGAAGGTGAGTGTGCATTGGAGAGGAGAAGTGCACCGTGTTTTCCATCAGTGAATCAGTCTGTTGGAACTCAGGTGTGCAGAACTTAGAAAATAGCACTGGGAACTGTGTGGTGCTGGTGACCACATGGTGCAGAAGCATTTTGATATAAATACACAACTTTTGGTAATCAGGACTTTTTATATTACTCCTTCAGCTATATTCTATCCACATACACATTACAATATCTTCTTTCCCCATGTTAATGATCTTCCATAGAAATAAAGATAATACTAAGAATCAGGAAGCTGGTTCCATGCTTCAGTCTCTTACTCTCTTGCTTCCTGCTCTGCATACAGGAATCGTAGTATAGGACTTGTTTGGTAGATAGTAATTGCTCAGGACGTCAAAATTTCAACATACAAGAGTTAAACAGACCTGACTAGAGGAGATAATGACCTAGCCAAGGTCACCAGCTAGCCCTCCTTCTCTGTTTCTACATGGTCACCAAAAGCAGAAACTACCAGGCTATATATTTTTCTTGCCATTCACAATGATTCCTTTGATGTGGATGTATTTTGAATATATATATATATATATATATATATATATATATATATATATGTATATATATATCATGGTGCCTATATACGCACATGACTCTGATTAGATATTATTAGTTATTGAAAAATTACCATCCATGCCTTTTTTTCTTTTGAGTGTATATTCATGCATGCATGTATGTGTGTGAATGTTTGCATGGGTACAAGCACACATCCATGTAAATGTATGCCATCAGGTATGCGGAGGATTGGATCCAGGCCACATATATATTAAAAGGTTATTCTATCCAAGCCCTCATTTCTTGTGCCTCTTCTTGAACAAGAAACTTCACCAGGTATAAGCAAGTGAAATAAACTATTACTGAATCAGTTCACAGACTATTACTACCCAAAGATGTGAGACGTAAAAATACCAAGGGGTATATCAGAGGCCCACTCAATGCCTCTCTTCTACAACCATCTGGTGTAAGTCAGCAGACTACCTTTCTGCCATATTAATATGTGTTCAATTGTCTTTTACAAAGTATCTAAGATAGTTAACTAGATGTATAGGCAAATTGAGCCCCAGAGTCCATTGAGACAGTGAGCCTCAGCCCGGAGAGTGACTGGTTGCCAGTTTCTCTGTTAAGACTTGTTTTTAACAAATGTATACTACCTCTTACGTTGCAAGCTACAGGCAAGAGTTTCCAGGAAGCAGACACCCAAATCTCCAAACAGACTGCCCTCTGAGTATAGGATTTACAGAATGCCAAGAAGTATGCTAACAAATTAAAAATCACACCCCATCAGCTAAGGCTACAAAATGTTTATAAGCAGGAGGATTCGATTTTCATTTTCAGCCTGGGTCTCACAGGGTGCATAGATCATTGTAATTGTTTACATTTGAAGTATTGCTAAATCGGCCACAGTGGGCATCTCCACAGGAATCACACCAACGGACACGATGGACATGTGGGTATTTTATTCTTAACTCTTCCTTATACGTAAGCTAGGCTTCCATTTGCCTCCATCCGATTTCATTGATAGAAGGTAATTTGTACATGTATTTCATTATTTTCAAAGTATAGTAGCCTTTATGTTGAATGTGAGCAACAAATCAGAGAACACTGGCTAGGGTGTGAGACAGAAAACACTCAGTTGCCGAAGTTTCCCAATACTCGCACAATGAATATGTGCTCAGTCAATTGTGTTCTCATTAACTGCATTCATTGTAAAGAAAACAGCAAATAAGGGTTAGTGAATTCATGTATTTGGTTTTGAAAAATTCATGTGAGCTCTCACACCTTGCACACACTTAAAATGCAGAAATAAAATCAAACAAAATATGGTGATATTCAGAAAGTTTGATTAGTCACAGATTTCAGCCCAAGATTGCTAACACCTTCTAGTGAGCTAGGAATTTCATTTTTTCTGACCAATATATGTCATGACCTTGGATTAAACAACACCAACAAAAACAACAATGATGACAACAACAAAAACAAAAACAACAATAACAAAACTCTATTGGCAAACTTTTAACATTTGTCTCAGTGTCTCCCTCTATCAATGGGTAAGTGTTTGGGACACTATTTATCCTTGGAGATTTTCAGAAGAAATGTGTGATATTCACCTGTTCATCAGTAAGACTTCCTGAAGGCTTACGTATTTGTTGAAGCACAGGATAATGATAGGAAATTTGCCTAGAGGGTTTCTAAGCGTGCATTGCATGTATGTATTTACATGTACATGCAGAACACACACTCCTCTGGAAGACAATTAGATATTGTGTCAGCATTGCTTACTATTCATTCCATGGCATTGTTACTATGCTTGCAAATGTAATTTTTTAAAAAGCTGTTAGTATCTGGGACATACATAGTAATTGCTCACTTATTTAAAAAACTATTCTAAATGGGGACTCCAGCTTGTTTATTGGCACAGATTTCCTTGCAAGTGTAAGTGGAAAGGCTCCATAAGCTAGCTCAACCTTAAGTAGCTAGAAAGTACTTGAGTAATTATTTAATAAACCCTCAAGGAAATCATGCTGATTACTTTGGCAGCAAAGAGGACTACCCATTGAGAGCCCCTACCTTAGTCACCAAAGTTGGCTCAGAAACTTTTGCTTTCTTCCAAAAGACAAATCAAGCTTCAAAATAAGAAAAAAAATGTTATGACATTGTGAAGGGTGTTCATCGGAATGTGACTTGTATCTCAATGCACATTGCAGAATTATTTATAAGAACTATGGTATGGTGTGAGCCTGGGAGCCATAAACAGATGACTAACTACTGAACAAAGACAATGTGGTATATGAACACAATGGAGTTTCATTCAGCCATGAAGAAGAATGTAATTGTGTCACTTGCAAGACAATGAAACTGGAGACAATTGTATAAGAGACACTTCCTTTTATGGGCAGAATCTACATTTAAAACCCACATACTACATGTACCCATATGTATTAGTTCATGCAAATAGGATGGTGACTAAACGAGGAAAGGAATGGTTTCAATGAGAGATGGAGGGGTGGCCTGGAAGGACAGTGGTGATGAATATGAGATTAGTCAGTCTAGGAAAACACATGCATAAATGTCATACTGAGACACTATTTTGTATGGTAACTAAAAGGTTAAAATAAAAAAAATATTAAAATAAATTCTGTCCCTTAAGAAAAGAAGGATTAAGAAGGATTAAGGTATGCTTTATAAAATTAGAATGAATGTCTCATAGTCAACATTGAAGGGAGAAGATCCTGTATTTATATACTCTAGAAAATTAGTTAAGCCAACTAATGATCAACAGATACTAAATACCTATCTGATGTAAGATCCAGCGTGGCTAATGTGTAGGCAAGAGGAGGCAGAAATGCAGAGAAAAGTGGCCCCTCCCTGCACATGGATTAGAGATCATCAAAGGAGCCATTGAGGCAAGGGGCCAACTTGAGTCACTTTACTTTCAGCTCCACAAATAAAGATATATCAGGAGTGGATGGAGAGAGGACAGTGCAGCAGTTTCCTGTCTGGCATGCAATTCATCTTGTGAAAAGAACAGCTACCTAAAGAGCAGACTTTTTTCTCAATGACATCAGATAGTTTGCCTGAAAGGGAAAGGTAAACTTGCTAATGCTGAGCCTGTAAATCAGAGCAACAAACTTCAATGGGCTGAGTGTTCTCTTCCATTCATCCCACCCTTGACATAATCACAAAACGAAAATGGAAGTTACGGGACTTACGGGACCTACGCATCAGCAACAGTTAGGCGTCTTGCAGGAATAGATTTTCTGCATCTGGCCATAAAGCACCTTCTGATGTCATTCCCTGTCATATTTATGTGTTTAGTAAATAACACATGAATTCTCCCTTTACTACCCAGTGATGAACCAATGGTATATATTTAAATCACAATGAAACATATAATTATTTTTTGCTAGTTATGAGTTTTTTATGATATTTTCTTTTTTTATTATTGGTATTTTTTTTTTACATTTCAAATGTTATCCTCTTTCCCAGTTCCACCCTCCCGAAAATTCCCATCCCATCTCCCCTCTCCTGCTTCTATGAGGGTGTTCCCCCACCTACCCACTTATTCACTCCAGCCTCCCCACCCTCAAATGCCCCTACACTGGGGCATCGAGTCTTCACAGACCAAGGACCTCTTTTCCCATTGATGCTCAACAAGGCAATAATTTCTAGTGGTGGTTCTGAAGTGAGTTAAGAATCCCAGTGGCCTCCTAGCCTCTGTAAATCACACTGACAGACCTCTCTACTGCACAAGCATTCATTCTATGTCTTTATCTGGAATCCATGCTGGTTGAAGTACTAGTTAACTTTCATATAAATAATTTTTAAACCATTAATGCACTTGTCTTTTCACATTCTGAGTCTTATAGACTTGTTCTCCAGCAGTTCCATTGTGCCCATCTACCCTAGGATGGAAGAGCTGTGTCAGAACCAGCAATACTGGGAGCAAAGCAACTCTAGCGTCTGACCTTTAAAGATTCAGTTCAATCGTAAAACACTTGTCTTACAAGTTCTCTTATTTCTTAAGAAAATATAACAAACTTGTTTTATTTCTTGTTTGCACTATAAAAAGGCAATTTAATCTTTAACACTCAGTTATGAATAATGAAGATCCAAACAATGGGAGTAACGGGGAGAAACTCTCTTCCCACCTCATGGCTCTGCAATATGACAGGAAAATTGAAAATACAAGGAAAGACAAGCAAAATTGAGTTTCAGTTGTCCTAACCGTACACCAAAGTCTAATGACTGAAATTAATCAGATGATCAAAGGTAATATCAAAGACAAACATTGGCATTTGTCACTGGAAGGAGTTAGACCATGGATATTTTATGTAGCAGTATAATGTTGGGACAGAACAATAGAGGAACAGAGGAAGCTGAGGATTCAAGTTCCTGTACTATCCACGATAGTGGTGGAGTCAGAAAGACGAGAAGATGCTAGGGAACTGGTGGGGTTCTACCAGGGTGGTTCCACCAAGACTAAAATGACTTCATTTTAGGGGAAATCAAACATCCCAGACAAGTCAGCTCTGAGGTCCTTACGGTCAATAGGCAGAGGCAGTTATAGTAACATGGAAGATCACGGGGACTGAGTGGGAGAGGGCGTCAGGAGCTACATCCAGTAGAAAGAGACCTGGTTGAAAATATCATCAGAGGAAGCAATGCATGGAAGAGACAGATGAAGAAAGAGAGCTGCTTAGCAGACAGAGAAGCTAGAGAACACCATGACCCAAGGACCATAATCTATCTTATGCAGAGATTTGGTCAACCACATTCCTTCATCAATATACCTTGTATGGCACTTAGGAAAATATTTTGGGAATGAAGATGGAAAGCAGAGGGGTTAGTTCCCTTGATCTATTGACATCGATCATTTAAGTTTAAAAGATTAAACTCTACCTCAAGGGACCAAACCAACAGATCAGAAATACAAACGTGATTAAATCTTCAGCAGCACTTGTTTTTCCTCATTAATTAATAATAGACTGCAAAGAACTATTTTAATTATAGAAAAAAAATTACATGTTCAAGTTGTAATGAATACTAAACTTATTACTCCGATTTGCCCCCAGCCTTACTACAAATGCCCTGTATCTGTGAGACTTAGCTCAGTTCAATTTAATCATGTTTTCACCTGAGACCCATAAGAGCTCAATTTACTTTATAATATCCTTTATCCAACTCTGTGTGACAGGCAACATTTATATGCCATTGTCACAAATGTACAAACTCTTTTGAGAGTGTCTATTCCAGTGATCATAAAAAAAAGTATCTCATTGAGTTAATGACCCAACGAAATTTAGATGCTAAGTGGCATTCTTTTCTAATTAAGAATGTTTTGTTTCAAATACCTAATCCTTACTCTATTACAAATACAGTTCATACTGTGACTTGCATAATTAAGTGGGGGCATATAAGGTTCATAAACCAATTTATCATATTAAATCTTTAGAGGATGAAAAAGAATAAACCCGCTTTATGTGCTGATAATTGTTCTAGCTATTAATTTGTTGTTCGATATGTATAGGGCCCACTGATTTTTCTTTTCTGTTAACAAGCAATTATCATCAAACATGACCAGGGATGAGATAAACCTGGTAGCCATCTGTGGCATGAGATTTTCAGATGGTCCCCAGGGTGTGAGCTCTTGTATGCATGGCCTGTCTCTTCCTGTTCAGTATGGGCAAGAGCAGTAAATATGATGGTCTGTTTAAGGTACTAGTAGTTTGAGTTTGACTAACTGTAAGGACAAGTTTTTCTGGGTGATCCTGATCAATCTATCAGCGAACTCAAAATATAAACAACCAGGAATGTACTTGGAGGAAGGAATAGAAACAATAAACAGCTATAGACAAGGAGAGGAGAGGAGGGGAAGGGGTAGGGGAGAGGGGGGGGGGGGGGGGGGGAGGAGGGGAGGGGAGATGGCAGGGGAGGGGTAGCAAGGGGAGGGGAGGAGAGGAGAGACGAGATGAGATGAGACAAGGAAGAGAAGAGAAGAGAAGAGAAGAGAAGAGAAGAGAAGAGAAGAGAAGAGAAGAGAAGAGAAGAGA
>NW_021604665.1:5085035-5087696 GCF_004785775.1 Grammomys surdaster | reverse complement strand
GAAGAGAAGAGAAGAGAAGAGAAGAGAAGAGAAGAGAAGAGAAGAGAGGAAGCCACTTGGGGAATGGAGAATGACCTTTGGCTAGCACATTGTAGAAGTAGGAAGAACACAGCTGACAGTTTGTTAAGGTGCCTGACCTTCTGCACAAATGCTGCAGGAAAAGTTGCAAAGCGTGTGTGTGTGTGTGTGTGTGTGTGTGTGTGTGTGTGTGTGTGTGTGTACAGCAGCATCATTACTCCCTAGACCCCGTGTTTCAAACCTGTGTTTTGATGTTCAGTAATGCCCATATTAGCAAACTACATACACAGGTGAGTTGAACTCTCCAGTGTTTCATGTCACTATTTTACTAGTTCTTGTCAAATTAAAATACTTTTAAAAACCGTCTTTGGGTTATTGAGAAATTTGTTCTGGAGGGGAATGTAAATGCATTTCTCACTGTCAGGCTATGCTGGAGATTTATTTTTTTAAGATATAATAGCTGCAGCCATATTTCCCTAGTGATAAAAAGAAATCCCCTTAGTAATCCATACAAAATCCTGAAGGGCTAAAAAGCAATGAAGAGGATTTCTAATGGTAAGTCATAAATCCTTTTAGAGAACATCTTGGTTTAAAATAATTTCAAAAAAAGAATGCACAGCAATTGAACAACACTATTTAGAAATCCAACAGCAATGTCAAGGACACTCACAAGGATCTCACTTTCAGAGTTGAGGGTGGGGAAATGACAAGGAACGGAAGTCACCAGAGAAGCTGAACTCTACATTCACAGAGCTTTGTGGAAACTCAGTGGTCATGTCTAATTGTGTTCCAGTCTGCTCCACATTTGGGGCCAGGTGAGGGTCTTATTGTCTCACAAGCCATTGCACGTCTCCCGTGCCTACAGCAGGAATTTGAACAAATGTGTTCAATTTCCCCTCGAGATTTTTTTTCCTCTGTCATCTCATAGAAATTGTGTGTGTGGTTTATATAGATGCCAAGACACTAGAATCTCATTGGAGACAAAGATCTGGGTATGCCAGTGAGGGATTGTTAAAACTTGGTTAAATCAGGTGGGGTGATCCGCCATAAATGTGGACAACATCATTTCAGAGGCTGGGATCTTGGACTGCATAAAATAGAGAAAGCTATCATAATGCATTGCTGTCGGCTTCCTGAGTGCAGGAGCTCTGTGACCAGTGTCCTCAGGTTTCTGCCACATCTTCCATGTCTCATTTGTGTTGATGGGCTTCCTCTCAAGATGCAGACCAGAAGAAACTTATGCTCCCTCAAACTACTTCTCATCAGGTACTTGGTGATAACAACCAGAAAAGTAATCTACAAAACGATCGTAATCTACTTAGCTGTAATTCCGATATTAGAAGATGGTCATTAAGATTATTAACTTTCATAGGCTGGATATGCATAAGGCTCAGCATGAAAAAGTAAACAAAGATATAGCAATATGGAATATAAAGATGCAAGATAGTGGACTGCAGACTCAGTACCAAGCTCTAGGACCAGCCCTGTACCAGCAGGGGAGATGCTGCTCATCAGATCCCACAGATGATGGGTCAGGAAATGACTGGACAAACTATTAATATGAATTATCAAGAATAAAACATTTTCTTTATAAAACCTACATTCCCTAACCTAAGTAAAACACTTTCTTTATAAAACCTATATTCCCTAACCTAAGTATTTAGGAATTTTTTTTTCAGTTTTTGGAGATAAGAACTTTGAAGATTTTTTTTTCAGTTTTTAAAGACATGGTCTCAGTGTGTGTCCCAGGATAATCTTAAACTCAACGTTTCTCTTGTCTTAGCCTCCTGAGTGTTCAGATAATGGGCTAGTATCAAAATATTTGACTTTAGAAATAATATTTCTCTCACCAGAGAATCATTACATGAGGACATGCTGGAAGTTGACTCTTTTAGACAATTACATCTTAAAGCAGATGCTAAAGAAGCTAATCTAAAATCTACATTTGTTTACATACACACAAATGGAAGCATGGGGAACCTTCACTCAATTTCTACAGATTTGATCTGAAAGGCTACAATTTTTGACGTTGAATTAATGCTGGAAAATTGAAACATCAAATCATGTGTGGTGTCAAATAACCCTCTAGGAAATGCATTATCTTAAGATCTGTTGGTAGTAGAGACAAGGGATGAAGAGCATAGTTCAGTGACAGCATACTTGACTGGAATGAATGAGGCTCTGGGTTCAATCTTCTGCATCGAAACTAAACAAAACATTTACATTTCAAACAATCTGAAAAGAGATGCACACTTAGGACATTGTCCTCAGAAAGAAACACTCAAGCATGGGCACTGTAGAGAGTATTGTAGGCAATCCTGGCCCCATGCAGGATATTCATATTCTTTTCATTAAATGTCCTTGAAAGAAAATATAATGGGAATAAAAGCTAGCACATTAGACAATAACAAGGAACACTGTAAAATCTAAGTGAGACAGTAAGTGCACTTACTTCAGATAGTTGTGTAGGCAAAAATACATCTATTACCATATCAAACCGCCATTGAACTTTATTTTAATAAGCTTTTTAGAGTTAAAGTGGGTGGGGAGGCAAAGATAGTAGTTGCATTGTGGACCAGGTTTCTGCTGTTGAAATCCTACATCAGTATGTACACTTGCAGTATATTAAGTAATTGCTTGATA
>NW_021604665.1:5033067-5085025 GCF_004785775.1 Grammomys surdaster | reverse complement strand
TGTACACTACCCCCAAATCTTCCTTCTTGCCTTACGTTTACCTGAAAGGCCATCACCGTCTTTCTGTGTGCTAGTTCAGGTTTTACTTGGTTTTGAACATAATGTATCATGTGCTGTGTGTTCTTGCTGCCTTTCCCTTATCTTCATTGGTGGCACTGGCCAGTCCTTTCCATCTCAAGTATCCTAGCCAGTGTGTGACAGGACCCTGGTTGGTTTATAAGGCCTTGCTCTGTGACTAGCGAGGTCAAACATAGTTAATGTATTTCTTAGTCATTGGAATGTCTTTTAAATCACCACTATAAAGAAGATGTAAAAACACATTATTTCAGGATCATTTCTAAAGCAGAAACTTGTGTTGCTGTTTTAAATGTTCAATTCTTTGTCTTATTCTAACCTTCCATTTAGACTGAATGTATATATGTAGAAGTGAGAGCCATCTGAACAGGGTCACTTGTACCCAGGCTTGCCCCATGTGCTGTTTTCAAACTGATGGAGTATTTGCCCTTCCTGTAGGTGGTGTGAACCTGGGAGAGCAGGACCTAAAAATGAGGTGGTCTAAAGTCTTGTGGTCTAGCTGACTTCATTCGCAGCATCAGAAAGTTTATACCATGAGGGTTAGGGAAATTCACCAGAATAGGATATACAGTCACTAGGGCAAGGTACACGTGGCAAAAACATGTTTTCCATTGAGGCATATAAAGGATAGTTTAAACATTTAATTGAATAACATCAGCAAGCAGTAATGAGTAATCTGAAGTAAACTCACTAGTATCACTACACTCAGGAGGAACATGAATGCACATCCCCAAACAATTCAGTGTTTAGAAGATACTGAGGTCACAAGGAGTTTTCTCACATGACTCCATGACTGTGTTTCAACAATGGAGGTTCGAAAAAATTCATTCCCTAGCCATGATTCTCTAACTGGACAGCCAAGAAAACAGTTTAAAAAAAAAAGATGAAATTCATGTTTGAAAGAACAACCTGATATTGTTTGTTAAATTGAGAAGAGATTGTCTTTCTGACCCCTGTAGTATGTGCGTCCGTTTTTCCAAGATTAGAGGTGAGAAGTAAAACCACATGCCCTGTTTCCAAAGCAAGGTATACCGAGATGACCTTTAATCTAATAAAAGTTTTAGACTAGTATCTGCTAAATAAAACATTTTGAAGTGCTGTGCTTTTAGAGTATATTTAAAGGCAAAGCAATACTACATTTTTTTCTAATTCATGTTTATAATCAGAGTCAGAGTGTTCATTAAAAGATGAACTGAGTATTTTGTTGCTCCTTCTAAGAAGAACTGAATCACCCCCACTTGGTCTTCCTTTTTTATGAGCTTCATGTGGCCTGTGAGTTGCATCTTGGGCATTTCGAGGTTCTGGGCTAATATCCGCTAATCAGTGAGTGAATACCATGTGTGTTCTTTTGTGATTGGCTTACTTCACTCAGGATGATGGTTTCTAGTTCCATCCATTTACCTAGGAAACTCTCGAATTCATTGTTTTTAATAGCTGAGTAATACTCCATTGTGTAAATATACCACATTTTTTGAATCCATTCCTCAGTTGAAGGACATCTGGGTTCTTTCCAGCTCCTGGCTATTATAAATAAGGCTGCTATGAACATAGTTGAGCATATGTCCTTGTTATATGTTTGAGCATCTTCTGGGTATATGCCTAGGAGTGGTATAGCTGGGTCCTCAGGTAATGCTATGTCCAATTTTCTGAGAAACCACCAGATTGATTTCCAAAGTGGTTGCACCATCTTGCAGTCCCACCAACAATGGAGGAGTGTTCCTCTTTCTCCACACCCTCGCCAGCATCTACTATCACCTGAGTTTTTAATCTTAGCCATTCTGACTGGTGTAAGATGAAATCTCAGGGTTGTTTTGATTTGCATTTCCCTGATGACTAAGGACACTGAACATTTCCACCTGAGTATCTATCCCATGTGCAGTCACCAAAGGTAGATGCTGATGTGGAAGTCAGGAAGTGCATGCTGATAAGAGCCTGATATGGATGTCTCCTCAGAGGCCTACAAGAGTCTGACATATTCAGAGGCAGATGTTCACAACTAGCCATTGAACTGATCATGGGGTTCTCAATGGAGGAGTTAGAGTGAGGACTGGAGGAGCTGAAAGGGTTTGTGGCACCATGAGGAGAGCAACAATACCAACCAACCACAGCTCCCAGGGTCTAAACCACCAGCCTAGGAGCACTTAGGGGGGGATCCAGGGCTTCAGCTGAATATGTAAAAGTGGAGGGCCCTGCTGGGCATAGGTGGAAGATGAGATCCTTGACCTCATGAAGCCTGGATGCCCCAGGGGGTGGGAATTTTGAGGGTGGGAAAGTGGGAGTGGGGGGGTAGTTACGGGATACATCCACGGAGAAGAAGGAGGAGGGGTAAGGGGATAGGAGGTTCCCGGGTGGGTGGGGGATGAGGTAAGGGGACAACATATGAAATGTAAATAAAATATCCAATAAAAAAAAAAAAGATGTTTTGAGTAGAGGAAGGCTACTGATTTGCTTGAGTTAATTTTATATCCAGCCACTTTGCTAAAGTTGTTTATCAGGTTTAGGAGTTCTCTGGTGGAAGTTTTGGGGTCACTTAAGTACACTATCATATCATCTGCAAATAGTGAGATTTTGACTTCTTCCTTTCCAATTTGTATCCCTTTGACCTCCTTGTGTTGCCTAATTGCTCTGGCTAGGACTTCCAATACTATATTAAATAAGTAGGGGGAGAGTGGGCAGCCTTGCCTAGTCCCTGATCTTAGTGGGATTGCTTCAAGTTTCTCTCCATTTAGTTTAATGCTGGCTACTGGTTTGCTGTATATTGCTTTTACTATGTTTAGGTATGGACCTTGAATTCCTGACCTTTCCAAGACTTTTATCATGAAGGGGTGTTGAATTTTGTCAAATGCTTTCTCAGCATCTAGTGAGATGATCATGTGTTTTTTTTCTTTGAGTTTGTTTATATAATGGATTACATTGATGGATTAAGTCTGGATTCCATATGAGAGAAAATTTTTTCTCTTTCAGGGTGTGGCTTATGCATAACATGATAATCTCTCTATAATTTTCTATTTTACTGCAAATTATCTAATTTTCGTCCATTTGTGACTGAGTAAAGTTGTTATTTACACCATGTCTTTATACATTAATCTGATAGTGAACAGCTCTGCTGCTTCCATCTCTTAGCTATTTTGAGTAATATTTTAGGAAGCATAGGTGTGCAAACATCTCATGATGTGCTGAGAGAGTCCTTCTGGTATGTAGCTAAGAGTGTTACTGGAAGGGTCATAAATGACTTTGTTTATAGTTCTCTGTATAATTCAGTTAGACAGCCATTCTGTGCATGGTAATCTCCCTGAGTGTCCAGTCTAGGTAAAATGCTTTGTTTCTCAATCTGAAGTCCATTGTCTTGTTGCCCTCTTTGACTCAGAGAAGCCACTTATTAAAGAATATCTTAGGAACTGGAGAGATTTCTCAATGGTTACTGTCTGCACTTCTAGAGGACCCACGTTTGATTTCAAGCACCAGCATAGTGGCTCATAACCCTTTGTAAATTCTTTTTGCGGCATCTGGTGCCCTCTTCCAACCTGAAGGCACCAGACAAGCACATAGTGCATAGGCATACATGGAGACAGAGTACCAGTACACATAAAATTACAACAAATTGAAAAAACAAGTGCAAGCAAATTTTCACTTTTAATTGAAACACAGAAATTAAATCTATAAGTATGTGAGTGTTCAGTGCACACACACCGTGTGTAATGATTGATCAGCACAGAACAGTTCCTTACTATTCAGTCATCCTTTATATGCTGAAGATAGAAACCCTCTGCCCTGGGTTCCTCCTCTCTGTCCCTGCTGATGCTGGTTTTGCTACTGTCATGAATGTGCTCATATCTACTTTATATTTCTTTCCCTGACTGATTTAAGTTTTTGAGTTGGCCCCTTCCTCCAGGCCACTTCTTGGGCACGTTCTCTATAGCCTGGAATACTTTTCAGGTATGCCTTTAGCCACTACCATTTCAGACCATTCCTAATAGGGCATCATCTGTTTCTATGTTCCTTGCTGATACATTTAGAAACCAGAGAGAAGGCTGTACCGTCCACTCTGCCTCTCATAAGTCACATTTTAATGTGCCTTATTTTGTTTCATGTTAAGTATATTAAGAACCTCACTGTCTTAGAGACATCTTCCCAAATCTTGTCACTTGTCCCAGCATGCTTAGTAATTATTCATCCTATATGTAGAAGCCTTTAGGCTGTTACAAAGAAAGTAGACTTCTGATCACATTAAGATATCACATAGTTTGGAAATGTATAATTACTAAAAGAGTTAAGAGTTTTGCAGTATTTCCTATCACTCTCCCTCTTCTACCAAGAGATTTGTCGAGTACAACAACCGTCAATGGCCAGGAGTGATGTCAAGACTGGCTGACTCTTCCAAATAATAATAATAATCTCATGGTGGCAGGGCATCTAAAAGTGTCACTCTTATCATGGAGGTTTTATTCTAAAGAAGCTTCATAGAAAAATCATTAAATGTGAAAAGCAGACTTAGAAACTTGATTCAGAAAAACAAGGTAAACAACCTTCGGCTGAGATTGGGTTTTCTCAGCTGCAGTGGATAGAAGCTGTCCTTTGGTGAGCTGAGCCCCATGGATGCAGGAAGCTGAGAATACAGCCCCTTCCTCGCTGTGTCAACTTCTCACTGCTGCCAAGGAATTGGGAATCAGAAAAAAAAAAATCATCTTGTGAAGAAAGCAACATGTCTGTATGGTCTGTCCTAAAAAATGTCCTGGCTCGTTGGTATGCTGAGTAGTCATGTCTGTGTTTTCCTGATGAAATCCAATTCCTTGGAACTCATTGTCTCAATAGTCTGGTATTGGAAGGGAGGGGTGCAAATTTTTCTTTCAGATATCTTCATTCCTGTCAGGACAGTTACGCCCAAGGGCCTCATTGTAGATGAGACGTAGTCATCTAAGCCACAAAATGACTAAGGAGACAAGTAGCCACCCCAAGCTGTCAGCACACGAGAATTATGAACTTTCTAAGTATGTCAAGTTCTGCTGTGAGCACTAGGGTGGAGCCATGAGTGAATAGAATCCTGATCTCTGAAGCTGCCACTGTAGAAAGGGAAGAAGGACAGGAAAATTAATAAGCAGATAAGTACCTAATGAGAAGCAAATACCAAAAAATAGGCTAAGCGGTCACATGCAAATATGACATCAGGGCCTGTTATCTCCATGGGCTTCATGTAGCCCTCTGTGCTACTTTGTACTCATAGGATTGGAGTCTGGGGTTTGTAGTCTTCAGCAGGAATGCTACCGGTGAGTCTTTCCAACATGTCCTTCCTCTGGGAGCTATCTGTCCTTCTTTTCTAGCTCCTCACTGTCTTTCCCAGTGTCCTGGGCTACAGGGCTTACTGGATTGCAGTAAGTTACTTTGGACATAAGGCAGGGTTGGAGGGTGAATAGTTGACACTGCAGTTCTTACTCTAATTTGGGTGGCCCCTGGCTTTCAATTAAAGAACTTTTTCAGTATGCCTGGCTATTTTATCTGCATTTCTGGGACCCTCTCCTGAGGATACTTTTACCACCTTTGAGGTCTTATGAACTGGAGCACATCGAACGCACATATCAGCATTCCCAAGGGCCAGTTGGCATAAATCCTAGTTAATTATTTTTCTCCCTGCTTATCTATGGGTCCTTTCATTAATCGTTATATGTAAGCATTCTGAAAGCATCCTCTTTTTTGCAATTAGACCTTAGTAGAGTCTTCTTGAGCAAACACTAGGTAACTTGTAATACCCAGAGGCCTCAGGCTCAGAGACAGTAAACAGAAATGCCAGAGCTTTAACCCTTGACCTTCTGGATTTGACTTGAGACCAAAACAAAAGTGACTTAGGTACTTCAGTGTGTCCCTGTGACCCAGAGCTGTTAGAATTTAGAAAGCAGGTAAGAGAAACTCCATCTTGTGTTTAGGAAAATGTGGGCTGATTTTCTGCATATTGTAACCTGTGTTCACTGGTTGTGTTTTAGAAATCGAGCTAATTCTCTATTAAAAGCCAAACTAGCAATTAACCCCAATGCTAATCAGATTATTTGATATTCACCAAGGGAAGGAACAAAAGAATTGTTTTATATTTACCTAAAAAAGATGGAGGGAATAAAAAAATTCAAGTAAAGAAGCATGCAAAGAACTTAGCCCTTATAGTCAGAGTCTTTGGTTCTGATGTTCTGTTCAGCTGCAATCTTAAAAGCACTATGTAGAGGGAGTTGTAGGGTCAGAGAAGATGGGATAGTCAGTAGAGCCCTGGCCAAGCAAGCATGAGGACCTGCGTTTGAGTCCCTAGTCCCCCCATAAAAAAATAAAACAATAAAACAGCCAGCCAGATACAGCAACATATAACTGGCCTTCCAGCTCTGGGGAGGACAGAGGCGGATCCCTGTTGGTTGCAAGCCAGCCATATAGCTGAACCTTCAGGTGCAGATAGTGAGAAACCCTGTCTTGGAAAATAGAATCTAGAGCCACTAAGGAAGACATCTGACATCAATATCTGGGCTCCACCTGCACACACACACACACACACACACACACACACACACGTATGTACACATGAGCGTGTATACACACAAAGTTGTGACAGTTAGCCAAACAATGTCCAATGCCATAGCTTGCAAGGTTCCAGGAAAGAAAGTTATGACCACCACCATCCTAGATGTGTGTGTGTGTGTTCATGTGTACTTTCTCATGCTGGAGCTCCTAAGTCTGTCCAACTGACAACCAAAACATATTTATGAGTCACCTGTGATTTGCCAGACACTAGACTCACTGAGAAATGGAAGACTGCCTATAATCATATGCTTGGGCTTCCACCGAGCCTTACTTATTGGTTTTTCTGTTATATCATCATCCCTTTAAAGTAGTGGAAGGAGGTTCACAAAAGACCCAGCATAGTGTCCATTTCTCTTAAAGTTACGTCTCATTGTCTCATTTCAGGAGTATCAGGGAATCATCTGTGGAGCCTTAAGAATCAGAGTGTGGGCTAGGTACTACCACAGTGGACCTCCTAACTGGAAGGCTGTTGAAATGCAGACTCTTGTTTTCTCAGGGTCCAGACCACGCCCAAATAGCACAACTCCCAATTTTTTGAGGTAGCATTTTGTTGCGAAGTATTTTGTTCATCATTTTCTTAGGGTATTGACTGATTGACCTACCAGCCCATTCAATGTAAGACAAACACTCAAAGTGTGATGGAGACTGGCATCAGCTTGTAAGCCAGTGGCATTCTGTGAATTGTTTTAGTGTGCCATGAGCACAGAAGCTGAGCACAAGCAGACTTTTACTGTAAAGCACCATTGTCGCGGCATGCAAATAGAAGATGGATTTCCTTGTAATTTATATGTTGCCTCTTATAAGAATATTAGCCTGTCACTATTAGTGAATTGTTAAAGATTGAGCCTTCACCACAGATTATCTGAGCAACACCATGACTTTACATGAATGATGGCCGTATGAGAGGCAGCATAGCAAGCTTATTTGATGGACCATCTGGCACTTCATTTGATTGAAGGCTGTGATAATCCTGTTTACCACTTGCTCTTTGCCCCCTGTTCTTTATCCTGACTTTCTTTTGTTTCTTTAGGACTACTTTTCTTATTCTCTGTCATTTTGGTGGCATATTCTCCCCATTTAGACATTCCTCAATTTTGCATGTAAACATAGAGCCCACAGAGTATGTTCAAGCCTAAGAGATTGATATAATATCTCCCTGGCATAGTAGGCTGTTTTTAAGGTGTTGGCCACAGCTCTTCAGACTGGGCACAGAGGTCCCTTTATAGTTTTCCCCTAGAAGCTTAGGAATAGGGCTGCCTGCCTCTAGGATTGTGAGCTTGAATAATCGGGCCCAGGAGACTGCACTTCTGTATATCTGGCAAAGCTGTGCAAGAGCCAGAACTGAAGGTTTCTGGCAAGATCTCCTGTGCACTGATCATATGGTTACTGTAGACTATACCTGTTCTTAGGTGTGTGGCTCTTCCAGCCATGTGTGCATCAGCTGGAATTTCATTTACATGCATGTTCCATGCATGACCTAATCTAGGCCCATTGCATCCCTGATCCAGGAGCAGAGCCTAGCGTTTGTTCTGACAAGCTCTTCAGAGGATGCTCATGTTGGCTTAAATTTGGGTTGCAGCCTCAGCTCTGTTTTGTCCCCTTACATTAGAGTCCACTTTCCATCACTGATGTCACAGCATATCCTACCTGAGGTAGGTAGCTGTGAGTACCAGCTTACCAAGCCTAATTCACCTCAGCATCCTCTCCCACAGAGCTCCAGACTCAACTCTGTTAATACTCGTTTGTTCCTGTCCCAATGTGCTGTGACACCCCCTTCTCTTTTATTCTTTTCTATTCCTGTGTCATATCTGTCTTTGAAATTCAGAGGAAATTACCATTCGAAAGAACATTTTCTAACCAAACGAGAGTGGAGGGTAACCATGCAGTTAATAAAGTTCATCAGTGGGTTCATAGATGCATTCCCTCTGATCAGTTCCCAAATAGGGAACTTGTGTTTTTCTTGTCTGTGGAGGTAGACCATAATAATAGGCTGTGTCATTCTCAAGTGACTTTCTATAAACTTTATGAAATTACCTCGTCTCGAGTGTAGTCGCTGAAGTGGATCTTATTCACTTTTGTCTCTGTTAAGTTACCATCGGCTGCTGCTTTCCACCAGAGACTCCTTTGCTATTATGTGCCCTGTGCATTTACTCTCTAAGCACTTCTCTTCTTCCCTCTTGATTTGTAAGTGTTTTGCTGTAATTCTTTCTCTCGTCTTTTCTTGTTACAGAGTACAACCTTCATTTGTGACCCAGTCCCTTTTGCTATTTGGGGAAAGGGAAGTGGTCAGATGTTTCTGTATTTGACAGATGTCATGATAATAGGCAGTTTTAAGATGGGATAGTGAATCTACTTTTATGTTTGGTCAAGAAAATTAATTTCTAATACTGTGTGACAGAGGTTTTTGCTAATTTTTTTCTTTAGATATGTGAATAATAAAAAAAATCATCATTTTTTAAAAATCCAATGCAATGGTTCTTTACCCTAGTAGACATGCTTCTTTTACAGATTATCATTAGTGAATCAGCACGGGACTCTCTGTAGCTTTTTGACCCATGTGTGTCAACTACTGCGTAGAATTTAGAATTGAATTCTTTTCTGTCCTGTCTTCAGTGTACAAATGAGACCTTGGTGCTGTTGCCTCCATTTCTACACTTGTGCCATGATATCAGATGTCCATGCCTCTGTCACAGGGGGATATGGCCTTGCTTTCATTCTACAGATCTCCAGCTCATGGTAGCCACACACAGTGACTACCCATGAGAGGAGCAGGCTCCAAACATACCCTCACAAAGGAAAAATGTAACCCAGATTGGCCTCAAACTCTCTATGTGGCTGAGGAGGACCTTGAATTTCTGAATCTCTGCCCCTACCTCCCACTTGCTGGGATTACAAGTGTACACCATCCCACCAATGCTTGTAGTGTTAAGAGGCTTGATCTCAGGGCCTTATACATGCTAGGGAAGCTCTCTACCAACTGAGTACATCCCCAGATTTGCAAAGCATACTAATAACCACCATTAGGATTGAAAATCCCTTAAGATACCCAGTTCTGAACTCCCAAGAGTGATGTACCCCAGGTCTCCCTCTGGAATTCTTGTCCGTACAATGATGGTCATGAAGTCTCTTCTTGGTTTTACTCACGTGGGCTCTTGCTCTCACACTTGTTCTCTTTCTATGTCCATGTAATCAGAGTCATATAACATGTGTGTGAGCCAAGCAGAGAGCACACATTCCATGTGGAGCACACAAGTCCTTGGACCTGCCTGGTGCCACCTCAGATCACCAGGCATGCCACTGGCTAGAGAGCTGTCCTGGGGCAGGAATGCTCTGAGTCAAACATGCCCCTCATTAGCCTTACTCTGGCTTCGTGGATCAGTGTATAAACTCATTAAAATTGGATACCTGTATATAAGATTGAATGTTGATGACATTTTATTAATTAGATACAGATTTTTAGGAGAGACAGAGGTAGGATTATTGAAATGCATGCAGTTATCCTTCCTGGGTGTGTTTCGGTTTTATGACATGGTGGATTTTTAAAGTGAAAACAAGTCATCACTGTAGCCTGTAAGAAGAGACAAGTCCATATAGCAAGTCAGTGCATCATGGTGGGCTATGCACTGAGTCGTCTTGTCTTTCATAGATCATGTGATTTAAAGACTCTGAAGTCTCTCTTCTCATTGTACACATACAATAGGGTGGCTTCAGGCTGGCAAGTTACTGGACCTCGGAGATTTCCAGCTAACCCCTGTGCCTGAAGTCCACCCCTCAGGACTGCTTTGAGGGCATGATCTTTTGCTTTTGGCCGATTCATCTTTAATCTGACTCACAGGCTATACAGCTTTTGTTCCTGGAAGACAAATTCAGAGGGTATTTTTCTACAATTATTATTAGCAAGAAGGAAATATTCCATTTTCTTACATATTTTAAAAACAAAAGTTTTGTTGATAAGCTTTTGATACCTTGTTTCTATTAGCTAGATTTAATATAATTTTTGTTTCTCCATTTTACTAAACCATGCCCGAATTAGTTCTACAACTTTAGCACATCAGAATAGTGGGTGCTTTGGATCCTGGGTGATGTTTTGTGACAGTTGTTGGTTATTTCTGCCATTAGATTATGAGACACTAATGGAAAGCTGGGGTGCTGATTTGTACTCACTGCTGGGTAGCATACATCTGTTGGTACTTGTCATCTTTTCTGACCAGCACAGGACATGAGGCCTGGATTCCAGAGATGGCAGAGATGGAGGCTGGGTCTGTCTGCACTAGCAGGTTCACAGCCAGAAGGGGCAGAGACACTAGAATGGTTGGTGTTCCTCACCCCTTTTAAGTCCTGAGAGGAAGCTTTACTGAGCAAAGAAGCCAGGGGCTCAAAAGCCCTGCAAGCATCATAAATGGCCTTGACATAGGCATGGACATTGCAAACCAAGCAGAGTCCAGATATCACAGACTTCAATAAAAACGCTGAGGGAGGACTACATTCAACCATCGAGTGTATTTGAATCTAATTTTAAGTGAAGCTCCTTTTAAAACTGTTTTAAATTTTCTTGTGCTATAGAGTTTTGGAATTGAATGAGACTTTCAAAATCAGAAAGAAAGCAGCATCATAAGGCAAGTTAAACTTGAGCAAATACAGGAAGACTTGGCATGTTCTTCTGAAATGGAGCCAAGTTCATTATAGCATCAGTTAAGCCAAGACTCAGCTCCTCAAACGAGAGCAGCATGGCGCTAGCACGCCAGCATCTCTGGGGATCGTAGCCTCAATGTTTACTCTTCAGCATATAGATGTATACGGTCTGGAGGATTTTACTCTGTTAGATTGTACCTATTCCATCTCAAAGGACTCTGACCTCTAGGGAAAAGCACTCAGTTACAGGGGTAACTGGTTCTACCGCATCACATAGAGAGCCAGTCTTCATTTTGTTTTTGGCAAGTCTGTGGGAATTCATGACTGAGGCTGCAGATAGTTAGAAGCTATATGCAGAGAACAGCCCATGTCTTTCCCACACACAATGTATGTTAAGATGCAGCTGAGGCAACACTGACCTTAGCTCACAGTGCAATAATGATGCAGTGTCTAGTCCTGAAGGCTTTGCCTCATGGTCCTGTGTGGCTCCTGTGTGGCTCCAGGAGGCCTGTTTAGAACCACAGTGCTTGTTTTTAACTCTCCTATATATTCTTCACTAACTAAAAAGTAATGCTGTTTGGATTTATTTACTTCTTTTTTTGGTTGGGACATAGAAGAGGACACAGGAGGCAGTGGATCACTCACTGGTCCCCAGTCTTTCTGTACCAGTCATTAAGATGGGCTTGCTCCACACCCCACCCCCACCTCCACTGTTTTTGTCTGTTGTTGTGCACAGGTGTTTCTAAGTGAATTTTGGTTCATTTTATGTTTGCCCACTGAACAACAAACTGACTTTCGTAATTAACATCATTAGATATTTTTCTATATCAAGATTCTTACTACCTGTTTCAGATTCCATTATGCTCACTTGTATTTTTACTAATTTCTCCATGATTAAAACATTTCAGTGGTTTTCTGTCACCATCATATGATCGCCTCTGAGTCTTTTCATGGTGTATGTTTATAAGTAAGCTTGGGAGTACGCACTTACATTCATGCTTTTACAGGTAGCTCTATTACAGTTTTCTTTTTTAACCTAGCAACTATATATGGGGGAATTTTATTTCTCTCCCTAAATGTCCTCTGGAGACCACATACCTAACTGAGGTTGGTTGGCTTGTTACTTTTGATGATGTGACAAAGCACCCAACAAACTGTTTAAGGAACAAAGGACGTCCTTTGCAGGATGTGGGTACAGTCCTTTATGTTAGGAGACATGAGACAGCTGGTCGTGCCATGTTTATAGTTAGTAAGCAGAGACACAGATGCTGGGGCTCAGCTAGATCACTTATTCAGGAAGTCTGAGCCCCAGCCCTAATAGACATGTGCCAGTCACAGTAGTGTGCGTGCATCCTCCTACGTGAGTTCATCCTGGTAATCCCTCCTGTACAAACCCAGAGCCCAGAGGCTTCTTTCTATACTCAGTCCAAGTCCCATCAAGTGGTTTAAGTATTACAGGTGGCTTCTGCCATTCCCTGAAGAGTTTAGTAAGTGATCCTGAAAGTTGAATAGGAACCTATTAAGATGTTAATATTTGGATATTAATAGATGTCTTCACAGGATCTATGCACAGCTAAATCTATGCACCACCCTGGCAGTTGTGTAAAAACAAATTATGGTCATCAAGGATATTTCATTATAAGCTAACCTAATAAGTATAATGTTAATGAAATATGAAAATGACATGATTACAATCCTATATCTTATTATAAATCTTTGACTATCAGATGTGAAGATTAGGGCTAAAACATGACATGTTGGCGCTTGACCCTTTTCAGAAGTTCCTTTATTATGGATATGAACACAGTAAAATATTCATATGTATTGTTGTGCAACATTGCTTTTGGTGTGTCAAAAATAAATGTGATTTGTCCTGTCATTCTCAGGCATATTTCATGAAAGTTCAGGATGAACGAAGTCAGTGGTGGGGATGAAAGTAAATTGATTATTTTTTTAAATCTATTTATAATGTAACATGTTCCTGTTGTTCACTCTGTATATATTAAGCACAGGCTGTCCAACAGTGTGAACACAGACATGAAAAGTTTGTGAGGGGTTTGTTTGTTTGTTTTGAAGTACTATTTTGGGCTGGGGAAATGACTCAGCATTTAAAATGCTTGCTATACATGCAAGACTACCCAAGCTTGGATGCCCAAAACCCACATAAATCCTAGGCAGGTATGTTTCCTTTAATTCTAGCCTCAGAAGGCAGAAGCTGGGCTAGGGGATGCTCTAGAACAAGCTGACTACCCAGGCTAGCCATAATGGCAACTTTTGGTTTTGATTGAGGGACCCTGTCTCAAAGAATAGGAAGATTCTGCAGGAAGATTCTTGAGATCTTGACATCTGCTTCCGGCCTCTGTGTGCACATGTGAACATGTACACATGCACAGGCTCACCACCTACTCATGAAAAGAAGAAAAAGAAGATTTTATTTATCTATATGTATATGTGTGTGCATCTGTTTCTTCACATGTGACCTCTGCAGAAAGAAGTTCTTTGTATGTCTTTTTGTTTTCATCATGTTGAGTGACTACAAGGTAGATGTACATCATGGATGTGTTTGTTTTGGGAAAACATTTAGTTGCCATTGATAACTGGGCTCTGAAACTGTAGCATTTCTCCCTGGAGCCAGAGTGTATCTTTTAAAAGGAAAAGAAGAGTTGACCAGGGTGTAGGTTGTTCCACATGGAAATCAATAGCGACAAGGGCAGACCCACTTCATCCTGTCAGATGCCATCTTGATAGCATGGCTGCTTTCTGAGTTAGTAATGGCAGAACATCAGATTTTGCTTCTCTCACAAGAGAGAGCTATAAATTGAGAAGTTTATTTTTCCTTCCTGAAAAGCTGCAAAAAAGCCAGTTAGATACATAGAGGCTGTCAGCCCAACCAAGCCAACTCTCCAGAAAGCCCTTTCGTTTACCTGGTATGCTAACACCCATTTCATACAATCTGGTTTTGTGTGTGTGTGTGTGGGGGGGGGGTATTTAAAAAACCTGTAAAAAACTAACCAGCATAAGTTTGGTTTTTTTAAGGTAGAGTGTTTTTACAGAGATGCAACATAAAGGCTAGGCATGAAATGCAGTGTACAGAAGCCTTGACCTTTGTCCTTTCTCTCACTACAATTAGCAACATAATATTAGAGCCTATTTGTTGAAGTCCAGCATGCCTGAGAACCACCCAGAGAGCTGGGCACAGCACACACTGCTGGGTGCCACTCTGGATAATTTTCTTCAGGTCAAGAAGCCAAAATTGGACAGGAATGAGTGTATTTGTCACAGTCTTAAGACTTGACCAAGACGGGATTCTATGAACGAATATTAGGGGGAGATGCAAGGGATTGGGAGAGGCTGGCTCCTCAGCACCACACTGTGTATGGAGCCACATAGCTTCAGATAGCTTCATGGCGCTGTACCACTACATCCAATCTAGCTGAAAGACTGGCCTGTCAGTCTCGTTTCTTTTCATATATATTATTACAGAAACTGTAGGCAAACTGACGCCTAAGGGAGAACTCAAGCAGAGTATCTGTTAACATTCAGAGGTAACAAAGGCAAATACATGAATGGAGTGTTCGTAAATATCATTACCAGTAACTTCTTCCCTACTGATCCTTGATTCCCCATAGCTCTTGCTGGTTCATTTCTTAGAAATCCAGCAGCTAAAGCTGGGGAGATGGCTCAGTTGGTAAAGTGCTGGCCATGTATGCCTGTGGAGCTGAGCTCACATCCCCTGCTTCCATGTATAAAGCCAATTACGAAAGCTTTAACCACAGTTCTGACGGACTCTTAGGGGCTGGAATTAGAAAGATCACTAGGCAACCATGTTCACAGTTGATGAGCTCCAGGTTCATTGAGAGTCACAGGCATAAAACCAATGTAGGGAATAATTAAGAGACTATGTGTTAACCCTTGGCATCTTGGTGTGCAAACAAGCACACATGTGCCAGCATGAACATATGCACATAGACACACAAGAACGTGCAACCCAGCATGTGAAGAAAATGGGAACATAAGTTTCAGCTTAGATTGGGGCAGGTTTTCAGACTGCTGTCTTAGTCCTTACCATTCCTACTTTTGAGCCATAGAGGCTCTGAGACAGTTCTTGTGTCTGCTGTTTGGATCAGAGTGAATAAAGTTCTAGATGCAAGGGTTAAAATTTAGAAGTGTGCCCCTGGGCATTGAGGGTGTTCCCATTTCAGAGATACCAGATGTAGACGTGCTTGTTCTGGAGGAGAGTGTGTACAACCACTTGTGATTCCCTCCCTCCCCCAAGCGCTTCTGTCCCTCTAGCCCTGCATTTCCTGTCCTTGGGAAGTAGCAAGCTCTGACTGTCCAGGCAGGACCATAGCGCCTGCTATAAGTAACACAGTGATTGCCTGTCACTCAGAGCATGCAGAAACCAGGAACTTCTGTGATTGATGCTTGACAGAATAATTAGAAAAGTGTCACTTTGCAGTAACCATTTGAGCACTTCTAAAGGAATAGGCAAGGTCTCTGCTGTCTAGTCCTTAGGTTAAATGGTCAAGAAGGCAAAACATAGTGTGTTGTGAGAGAAAATTGCCTTAGACATGCAGGCAGGGATGGCCTTCCAGTTTCTGAACAATGGCCCAGTGTCTAGGGCTCCAGGTATTTCTTTAACTCCCATGCTGTGTTAATTCCTCTCTAAGGCTGGTTTACTCTCTATCACAGGGGTGTCAGGGTCTACAGGTGTGTCCTTGACCTTTGTAGGGTCATCATGGCCCCTGGTCCTGGCATCACTAATATTGTCTCAAGTGAGATCACTGGGGCATACTCTGACCTGAAGTAGCAAGGCAGGGAGTAGGTTACCAGATCATAAACAATTGCATTGCTATGGGAGAAGACGAAGCTGACTTACGCCTGCTTCTCCATGTTTTATAGGAAAGGAGGTTAGAGGATGGGAGCATAGCTTTCAAAGAGCAATCTGGCTCCTCTTCTACATCTTTTTATCTTCACTGCTTCCATTTTTTTGTGTTTGTTTATGTACAGGGGTTGAATGTGTAGAGGTCAGAGAACAACTTGTGGGGAGTCTGTTGTCTTTCCAGCATGTATAAGGTCCCAGAGATTGAACTCTGGTCTTCAGGTTTGACAGTTAGCACCTTTACCCTCTGAGCCATCTCACCTCACTGCTTCCTTTTTTAAAGGTAAGTTTTAGAGCCAGCAAGATGTTCCAGGTAAAGAAGTACCTGATACCAAGCCTGATGTCCTAAATTCTATTCCCAGACCTCACAGAGTGGGAGGAGAGAACCAATTCCTAAAGTTGTCCTCTAGTTGGCACACATGTGGCACACATTGGACTCTGTACCAATGAATAGACACAAAACAAATAGTGAAATGTTTCTTTTGTGCTCTTGTGTTCTAATATTAATGCTTTGACATCAGGGTTTCTTCTAGCGGCTCTGAGAAATGTGACACTGGTTACAGCACTCCTGGTAAGCTTACAAGAAGCATGAGGCAGAGAAGAATCAGCTCCCTGTGCAGAATAGTGCCTGAATCTTAAAAGTCAGTAAGTGTTCAATGCTGAGTGCCTGGTGTGCTAAAAAGCTGTGTTCAAGGAAGGGTTAAAATACCTTCCTCCTATTTATCTTTAATTAAAGCAACCAGAATGTTGTCAGCCCCTAGCTGTGGCTCACAGCCTTCCTCTTAGATTTCCTCCATGGATTTAGTTTGTTATTACTTATGAGCCAGTTGATCCTCCATCTTTTGCTAATTTTTTTTCTTATTTGTTTCTTTTCTTGGGTTTTGGTGTAGGTTGTTATGTAGCAGAGGCTGCTTTCAAATTCTTCATCCCCCTGCCTCAGCCTCCTGAGTGCTTGGAATTTAGGTTGCACCACCAGGCCTGACTTCAAATGAGTCTAAAACTCTTACATTTAGAGACTGAGAAGCAAGTGTTGTCTGTCCTACAGCTCTTTACTTTCCATTACCAGCATAGACACCACTGTCTGTCTCAGACACCTTTCTCCTAACACTTAGCCTGCCTTCATTCTCACTGTTTACTTGGAAGTCTCCCTAGGTTCTGCACACTGGAGATATCTGTCAGTTCTGTGCTTCTCTCAAATAGGGGCCTTGTTGCCCTTCAGAGAACACTTGGTGATGTCTAGAAATCTTTTGGGCTGTCAATTTAGGGAGAGTGAGTTGCTAATATCTAGGGAAAAGAAGTCAGGGATGCAACTGAACATCCTACAGAACAGGTCATCATACTGAGGGGTTCTCAGCTCAGAATGGCAGAGCTGCAAAGGCTTGAGCCCTCCGCTTTGGTGGTTGATCTCTTTCCTGTGATGGATACTGCATGGATTTTAAAAATACATGGGGACGGGTGTTCAAGCCCGTCTTCCTCATACCAAGCCTTTCTTTGTGCTGCTTCTGTTATAGCTATATGGAACCTAATTATATTTTATGTTTTAGACTTGCCAGAATTCCAGAGTTACTTAAATATATAATCTCCACTTAAGATTCAAACAGATTTATAGAGTTGGCAGAAGAAAATGAAATGAGCTAGCTTCCATGCTCATCTTGAGTCCTGTTTGGGGTGCTAAGCTCATGTGCCATGTGGGTAATTTGCTAATGGTCATATTTTAGTTCCCTCCATCTCAATGCTAGGGAGAGAAACATACAAAGACATTCTGTTAAAAGTCCGCTAAAACAAAAGGCAATGTCTTTGTCATAGAATTTTCTGTCCTGTGTATATTTGGGCCATCTTTCAGCAGGAAAGAACCCAGAGGACAGGATAGCTGGGGACTTCAGTAAAGCAAACCAGACCACAATGTTGAGCTCTGGGGCATCAAGTAAATTGCTCAGACCCTCTCTTGTTTCTTCCCCTCCCAAGATATAAATCTTCGTGATGTGGTGCCTTTGCATACATGTACAGGTCAGTATGCACATGCATTCCCACACATGTAAAGGCCAGGGGACAACTTTGGCTTTTCTTTGTTAGCAGGGATCCTATCATTTCCTCTGCCTTAGTTTGGGATCTCACTGACCTGGAATTTGATGACTGGCAGGACTGGCCAGGTAGATGACCCCACGTCATCTGTCTCTACCTCTCCAGCACTTGGATTATGATAAATTCATGCCCCCTTGCCCAGATTTTTTTGGGGGGTTGATATGTGATAGTTGTGTTTTTCTTTAGTCAGTTATGGGGCTCAAACTTGAGTCTCCATGCTTGTGCAGCAAGCATTTTACCACTGAGCTATCTCTCCCTCCAGGCCCAGTGAAAAACCCAAAAAGATGCTCACTGTTAAAATTCCATTCATTGAGTCCCATGCAGCTGGGGCTGCTTGGGGTGGGTCTTTCTTTCCTTCTTCCTGTATTGTGTGATGTTTCCTTCCCAAAAGACTGTGGGTTATTTTTACAGTCAAGTCAGCATCACTAAGGTTCAAAGCCAGGCTGACATGCCAGCTTCCCTAATATGTTCTCTGGACTTTTTGATTTCTAGTTGTTAAAATAACATGATTCCAAACAAACCTAACCATTGGTTCAGAGATATAGTCAGCTGTAGTTATTGTACGTTAAAGCACTTTCACTCTTTGAACTTACGTTTTCTTTACATTTCTTTACATTGAGTTTACATTCTTTTCTGTAAAATGAGAAGTCTTATGATCTCACTGGGGTGACGATGACCCCTATGGTGACGGGGTGACCAAGATTATAGTAAGCAGCCCTCGGAAATTCCTCCCACCTCTAAGGCTAATACTGTCTTCATGGCTTGGACTTAAAAGCTCCACAAAATTGATCTATAGTTTGGTTATCTGTGATATTAAAGCACTTGCCATATAGTCTGGTGTTCAGTTAACAGTAGACATTGCTATCAGCTTCTACTGTCACATTCCTTATCACGATTGTTAAGTGGCTATCTTTAGCCGGATTGGAATTTGTACTCTGAGTTCCTTCAAGATTAATGTTGTCACCACCGATATTTGTATTTCTACCATTGGATATGAATGCCTTGATTCGGGTGGTTACTACCAAGGCATTAGTTTGGAGTAAAAAGGGGGGCTATTGGGATATCCAGTATCAATTTTTTTTTTCTTTTTCTTCCTTACTGGCTGCCTGTCTGTGGAATGCCAGTTCTATGATATTTCAAACTTCCCATTTAGCTGGATGGCCAGGATCCTGTGACTTCCTTCTGGCCAATGAGAGATAAACAAAAGCCTCAAGTGAGACTTGTGGCAAGATTGTTTTTAAGAAGTAGAAGCAACTGAATGGAGCCCTTCTGATTCTTCTGTGCTCTTCCCAGTGGCTCGGGAGGCTTTTGTTAAGCAAGAGCTTAAATTACATTGTAATGGTATGCTTTTATGACAGAGGAGGAAGACTAGGTTGGCTTGGGTCATTCCAGCCCTGGGAGGTACTGTCAGCCCTGATTTACCTCTATAGCTAACATTCTGATACAGTCCTTAACTGCCAGGCTTAGAAGACTGTGCTTCCTCTCGTCCTTTAGTTTGCAGTGGAGTTCTTATAGTGTTTTTATTTTTCCATAGTCAAATCCTTCTCCACTATAGCTCAGATAAAGGAACTGAAGTTTGACTCTTGAGCAACTCCACAGCAGAAGCTTTCCTCATCAGGACGGAGAAGAGCTGTTCCTTGCTCTGTGTAAGGCAGGTTTAGAGAAGGGACAGCTGGCCTTTGCACTGGTTTTCCTGCCTGCATCAGCCTATGTGTGCCCAGTAGCATTGCTCCGCCCACAGCTGGTGGTATTGTACTTCCAATACATGTGCTGTGAAGTTTACTGTTCAGTATGGTGTTTTCCTGAAGGTGCCACCAATATTCCCTTAGAGCTTTTGTCCTGGTTTCCTTCAGTCAGATGGGGGTAACTTAAATCCAGTGGGCTTTTCATATCCATTGAGTAGAGAAAGTCCACAGAGCATATATCTACATCCCAGTACACGGAGAATGCTGAATGCCTTTCCTTCTATTCAGTTGTTCTTTCTTCAAACATTCCATGTCCCCTTAACTATCGGAGAAAGAGGAAACTGTAAAGATGGGACAACTAATTCATGTTAAAACATGCATACTTCAAACAGCCGCCCACTGAATGGTTCACTGGCCACCAAGACAGTGTGGAGGCCGAATTAAGAGCATTTGAATAATTGACTTTCTATGTGAATAAATTAGAATAGATTAGATTTGATTGACCATATAACAATTTAAATCCTTAAAAACAAAAAGCCGCATTTCTCTATCTAGTCTACTTTTTAATGTTGTGTGTCAAAGATAATTAACCATGTGTTTTTCTTGTTGGAGGAGTTTCCTAAACACAAATCAGCTGACTACAGAGAGGATGGAAATATTTGCATGTGCTATTTCCTTTTTTAATTGAAGATCTCAGAGGACTGGGAGACATACTGAGTTGTTGGGAGCCCTGCCAGAAGAGCAGCAGGCTCAGAGCATCTTGGTGTCTGTCATGTCCTCTCTGACCTGTGGTGTGGCTCTGGTTTGGTATAATTTGGGCTGTTGAAAAAGGCTTTTTTCCTTTCTGCTCGCAGATAAAAGCTTGTATGCAATACATTGTGCTATCCTGAAGACCATACTCTAGTGTTACAGAAACAGGAGGCACACTGGTATGTCAGGTGTCATGGTGAGGAATCAGTAGTGAGCTAGACACAATGTTAAGGGGACACTGGTGAGTTAGACACAATGGTAAGGGGACACTGGAGAGTTAGACACTATGGTGAAGAGATACAAAGCCAGGAATAGAAAATGCCTTGCCCTCATCTTAGACTTGAGCAGAAATGTGTTGGCTGGTGTACAGATTTATTTAGGTATAACCAAGCTGTGCTCACTGTTCTTATGGCCCATGGCTACATGAATATCACATGGCCCTATGTAGAAAAAAGAAGAGGAGGAGGAGGAGGAGGAGGAGGAGGAAGAGGAGGAGGAGGAGGAGAAAGAGGAGAAGGAGGAGGAGCGGCAGCAATGATGGCAGCAGCAGCAGCTAATAGTGTCTATTTCTTGGGTTCGTTATGAATTATGTGTATATAAAGTGACATTTTACTATTTCTTTTTGCCATGCAAAACACTCCAAAGCACAGTGGCTTTAAAACAGTGACTCTGCTGTTTTCTTATGGTTTAGCACTCTGTGCTGCATTCCTGTGTCCAGTGTCTCTTAGGCTGCTCCATGTATCAGCTGGCATGCTGGCTAGCGTCTGTATGCTTCCCTCTCCCTCTGCTCTCGCCAAAGGCCCTTCCCATGGCCTTTCCAATAGAGTAAGACTTCTCACAAAGCACCTATGGCTATCAAAAGAATAAAAGCTGACAGCCAGATTCTTGAAGCATTGGCATGGAGCAGCTGTGACATATCTTCTAGGGACTAAAGCAGTTAGAAGTAGAAAGGGTCGAAGGACATACACAAGGTGGATAGGGTTCAAATGTTGCCATCAGCCTAGCAGACTACTCCACAGACATGCCACCATGTCTGCTGCCCACAGCTGGCTCAGTGAATGCTGGTACTCTTTTCTGATAATAGGATTAGATTAATACTGATCACTGGTTTTATTGTCTTTCTAATGCAAAGAAGACATGGATGGAAAACATTTGACAGAACCTTGGAAATTTTAAATGATTTTATTTTGCTGCATCTAACTTTAAGTCTCACTACTATCCACAGTTTCACAGGACATCTGCTATAAATTGAATAGCATCTCTAATTTAGCAATTCCCCAATTCCTCAATCCAAGTAGATCTGAGTTGGGTCCAGAGATTTTGTTTCTCAAAAAAGTATGAGATTGAGAATCATGTAATGAAAATTGTTCACGTTGGACTGGATTCTAGCATCTCCCTACCTCAACCCCCTAACTGAATAATGTGTACATTTCTAATGCCTATCACTGTAGAGCAGGCTATTTTGGGGAGAAGAAACTTTGCAAATCTCTTGCCCTGCAGTCTTGAGTACTGTCCTGTAGCAGGAGAATTTAGTGCCGTTGCTGTAGAGCAACACTTCAGCTAGGGTCTAACTTGGATTTCAGAGTCCAGTCCATAGTAACCATTAGCAGTGTCCCAGGATGGAGCTCCTGAGGCCGCCAGCATGGCTGCTGAATTAAAAGAAGGCAGTAGGAAAAGTTGGGGGTCGTGAGCGTTCCGTATCTACTTATTGTCTGGGAATACTGTGTGGCTTACATGAACATATTTTCATCTAGTAAACGTTCTTTTCCATATTTGTTATATAAACCATGCATTCACACTTCTCTGCCGTCTACTACATGAAAGCATAAAGAATTGGGAATTAGATTGGATCATTCTTGTCCACGTTAATATCATGATGGGTATCAGCCAGGATGGTTCATTTGAATTGTTTTTCCCCAGAACTTTTTTTCCTTCCTGGCAACTATGTGCTTCTGCTTTTGAATATTCAGAACTGGCTGTCTTCACGAATCTTTCAAGTTTAGCTGTTTTGCTTGAGAGAGACGCCATGGTGTATTCTTGCTAATGTTTTAAACTTAGCATTATTTATAGTTTCCCCTGAGAAGTCTGAAATTTCAAAATTCTTTCCTCCATGACTCTGATTCTTTATTGTGTAGCTTACAATTGATTCACCTCTTTGTGCTTCTAATGGAGCCTGGAAGCGCCATGCCTACATGTGAGGTCAGTTTGTGTCTGTGTCCCTGCAGACCATGTGCATGCAGCACAGGAGCTAGGCTTCCTTCATCAGCTCCATCGTTAGCACTGGATCCAGTTAAGTGTTCCAGTAAGCATTGTGTGAGGCTTAGTGCTGGACACGTTGGCAAACGTGTTGTTCTGTCACATTTGACGAGCACTAATTTCCTTTGTGGAGGAAGCTGTTTCCCTTTGCAGTGTTACAGCACTTGGATGTAGCAGGCTATAACATCTTTGTACTTCTCAGTTGCTGATTTGGTTAGTAATAAAGGAAGAGTCCTGTGCTATCAAGTTTATGATATTACACCTCACTAGACAGACAATGTCATTCCAGGGTGAAACCATGCTGAAGTATCCCAGAAGTGACCTGCCACAGAAGAGTGAGGATCCAGTGTGCCATAGCAATGACCTTGAAAGGACTCTCTTCAGATCATGGTCTTATTTCCTTCTATAGGACATTGTGGTAACACCTTACCTTTGAAGAATGCTGACTGCAGGATGAAGCGCGCACGCGCGCACACACACACACACACTCAAATCTGTGGGTCAGTGGAACAGCAGAAATGAAAGAAAGACCCATCCTTCCTGGACCCTACTGCCAATGTTTCCTTTCTTGTCCTTTTTTCCTCATCCCTACTCACTAATGTGATCTTTGCTTCATGTTTTCCTCCATCCGGTACCTGGAGCACGGTGCAGCAGATCCTTCTATCATGGTTGTCCTCACGCTATACTATGAACCTGGACTTATTCCAGTGAGAAGGTTGATCTCCTCATTCCTTCCCATCAGAAGCATCTTTTGCTGCCAATGTGCATCGGTTTCAAGCATCATATTTTTAGGAGCGAGAAGAAATTAAACTTAGTATCAGTTTTAGAAGTCAGTCTCCTTTTCCAGGTAGGGGTTTTAAACTTCGTTGATTAGATAAACATGAAGAATGCTTACAGTGATTTGTGCCCCAGACCCGAGTGTCACCAGGAGTGAGTGCCTGACCTGCAAGGGCCCAGATGACCTCTGCTCAGGTAGAACATAGGGAGGCAACCCAGGTCTGCCTTCAAAGCCCTGAATCCACAAGGTTCAGGTTTACCTGTGAAAATGCCTGCCTTCCTTGGTTCACAGGCATAGTATGAAACTCAGAAAATAAGAAACTAGGAAGCAAATAAATCCTAAAATTTAACATGATGATATAAATTCTACAAACTGTAGGCAGCAGGACTTTGAGTTGGGCTGGAGTGGGTGTGTTTATTTTCACAACATTCTTAGATAGTGAGTAAATTGTCACTTATAGATGACATATTTGATAGAATTGGGGACATATATTTTTCCAGGTTTCTAATAACATGAGTATTCAAGACTCCGATCTATAACCTCACTTAATGATAATTTTAAAAGTGTATGCCCAGAACCTGGGAGTAAAGTGCCTTGAAACAAGGACCTTACCTTAAGTGATTCAGCAGTAAAAGTGTATATATGTGTAGACAGAGTGCTGCATATTTGTTAAAGACTAAATAGTTAAAGACACCTGAAGGATACATGGATTATCTACACAGCTAATTAAACTTCTCTCCCTCTCCCTCTCCCTCTCCCTCTCCCTCTCCCTCTCCCTCTCCCTCTCTCTCTCTCTCTCTCTCTCTCTCTCTCTTTCCTTTTCTCTCTCTCTTCTGTATATCTGGTATTTTCTGTAGCTTAAAATGTGATAAATAGTGCTTTGCAACTACTGGCTTGCCTACAAGCCTGTCAGTCAGGCTCTTCCCTCATCTCAGGCTGATGATTTATTGAAATTTCCTGAGTGGCTACTGTGTCTGGGTTTGCAGGTACTAAGGTAACTAGATAAGTAAGATAAATGTACCTCCATTTGAGGCATTCATGATTTATTATGTTTCTTTTGCAATTTCTATAATTCATATAAAATCCTAAAGATAAAAATGTTCATCCACCCAGACTTGGGAATGTCTAAAGCAATATGAGCTGGTCTAAGGCTGTTGTCAGTCAGCCCTTTCACACCTTATCCTATTCACCGGCTTTGCATAAGATCCTGTTCATTACAAGATAACTTGTAAAGCATTTCCACAAAGAAAGTGCCTGACAGTAACGGCCTTGGACTTTGTTCATCTGTGTACCTCTGGGTATATCTAGAAAGGCTTCTCACAAATACTGCTAGAGTTGTATTTGAGTGAGTGGTCACAATATGTGCATGGCTGGGACACACAGTTCTCTAGAAGCAGTGACTTCTCTGGAGCTGTGGCATTTCTTTGACTCTTTCATCATGGCTACCGGTTTCCCACTACCTGAAATAGCTGTGTTGATACATTGTTTTCCTGCTCTAACTGATGGCTAAGTAAAAGAACAAAAGGAAGAGAGGGAGGGAGCAAATGTCAAATGAACTATTTTAGGAGAATTTCCTACTGTTGGTTAAGCTGAAAATTTTAAGAACACCCAAAGGAGCTGTATGCTAGGGAAACATGATATAAATGTGCTAATACTGAGTCTGAAGACCTGAAGAAGTTCCCTTTTGTTGAAGATGCTCCCCTGTAGATTAGTTAGGTCTGATAGAGTTTCATTTTGTTATCCTCTCTAATAACTGTGGCAAGAGAATTATTTGCATCTTAGTTGTCTTAAGAGATGTTTATAATGATTAAGGTTTTATATTTCACTTTATATATTTTTTAAAAGGTTCAATCTTGTAAGTACAGATGCATCTTGACTTATGGTGGGGTTACACCCTAAAAAATCGATTGCACATGGAAAATAATTGAACATGCCTCGCCAACCAAACATGCTGGCTCAGCCACGTAGCCCACCATAGAGTAGCAGGTCTGTTCTCAGTCACAGTGAAACTGGTGGCACTTCGGTTCCTACCTGCAACTACTATTTCAAGAGAGAATCAGACTGCATATTGCTAACCCAGAAAAAGATCAGGATCTGTGTTTTGGGGTTTTTTTTGTTTTTGTTTTTGTTTGGTTTTTTGTTTTGTTTTTGTTTGTGTGTTTGTTTTTTGTTTTTTTGTTTTTTATTTTTTCAAGACAGGGTTTCTCTGTATAGCCCAGGCTGTCCTGGAACTCACTCTGTAGACCAGGCTGGCCTCAAACTCAGAAGTCTACCTGCCTCTGCCTCCCAAGTGCTGGGATTAAAGGCGTGGGACACCACTGCCTGGCAAGATCAGGATTTGTAATTGAAAATACATTTTTCCATTCACTGAAGATAGTCTGCATTATTATAATGGCACAAAATGTAAGTTCAATAATCCTAAGTATTTATTAACTCATTTATTTAACTCACATTTATGGCAATGTTGAGCACATCTTGGAAGATACACCGTTTGAGGTAAATTTAAATAAGTATAGTTTGGATAAAAGAAAAATTAAAGGATGTATTTGAGCAGGCAAGATGACAGGTTTAAATATTTTAGGAGAAAAAAAATAGATGACGTAAATAAACATTCCTGGGGAAAAATTAGATCATGTATTCTTCAGGTCAGTTAAAAGCTCTTTCAGAGATGGGTAGAGAACAGTGTAAAATCTTCTCTGCCTTTGTTATTTTCATTTGTATGTTGTGACCAATAGGAAGCCCATCCTCGTACAGCTGTTTAAAGGGTTATTTGAGATGTCCAGGCAAAGTTCTAAACATGAAGCTTTGACTGTCTCTTTGCTTTCAAAACTAGCTCAGAAGGAGAACACAGGGTTAAATACAGTAAAGATGTCAGAAGAAGTCATAAGGAATCATAGTATTAGCTATAACTATTTTCCTTTAAATTCCACAATAAAAAGCTCTATAAGTAAGTCTACACACACACACACACACAGAGACACACACACATATACATATGTATGTGTATCCATATGTATATGTCTGTGTGTGTGTGTGTATTAATTAAATGTACTTTCCTCATCTAGGCTAATAGTGTTCCCTCCAAGAGCCAAGACAGAATCCCAGGCATGGGAAGCCCTCTTTTGAGTTGTTGGTCAAAGTTGTCCAAGAGATTTTTCAAAACACATACCCCAGGCACTCCTGAGCTGAGCAGACCTGAATGGCTCCTCCCAGAGGACGAGCTTTGACAGTACCAGAAGGTGTCATGCAGAGTTCCACAAGAGGGAAGCATCCAACAGTCCTGTCCAGCTGTGATAATCCCAAAAAGGACCAGAGGCACAGTAGCTCTAAAGGTGCAGGGATGGCACACATACCTTGGCTTTAACCAACAACTTTCTAATTAGACTCAACAAGAGGGAGACCATGCCTGGTACTGGGAACTAGCCTCAGTGCTAGTGAAGTCATGGCTCTTGGAGTAGAAACTACAACCACTACTTTACTAAGCCAGCTTGTCCCTAATCATGTTCTAAATATTTGCTGTTACACCTGATGAGTCCTCACCCCTCATCAAGAAAACTTTTCTTTGCAGTAGATGGGAGACCACTACAGAAACTCATAACCAGTCAAAGTGCAAGTCCCACCAAAAACATGACTGCCTAAACGTGAACTGAGCAAGGACAGAAACAATAGACATGCCAAAGTAGGTGGTGGAAAACCTCCCAGCCTAACCCTATACAAAAACTACAGGCAAGTAAAGAAAGCTGAGTGGGAAAAAAGTCTTTCCCAGGCAAGAACATACCTTGATTATCCAATACCAAGTGATCAGTCTTGGAAACCTACATACAAGTAACATTACACAGACTGAGCAGGTAGTATGGCAACAATTATTTCAAGGGGGGGGGGCATATATTTGAAAGAGAGCAAGGAAGGCTATGTGGGAGGTTTTAGAGGGAGAAAAAGAAGGAAATGATGCAATTGTGATCTTTAAAAATAGTACCTAGAGTAAGGAGAACACAGTGAACTGGGGCCAGGCTGGAGCACCTTGTACATGCGGTGGAGAAGTCGTGGAAAGAGGAGCAGTGGGGTGTTAGGTTTGGGTGAGCTGTATACTTGTGTGCTAAGGACTGCCTAGAATCATATTTTCAGAGTGCTGGGGTAGGACATAGTGACTGTTGAATGCTCTGGCTGATTAAACATGATACATCTGTGCTCCTCAGGTACAGGGCACCTAAAATGCCATAGAACAAGTTTGCAATCTCATGAACTGGAACCGCTGTCCTGCCAGCTGAGGGTTCTCTGCTCAGTGTTTTCAGCTTCGCTTTGTGTTTAAAATTAGTTTCAGTTGACTATTGAAATATTTGAGAAATTTCATTTTCTCATCAATTATTTTCAGTTCTTAAAAATCTCAACGAAGTTTCCTGTTGCTAATGGGGGCTTCCACACTCATTTTGGCTCACTAACAATGATAAACTCTGTCAAGTAAGATCTAGTAATATTCCTGCAGTTCTTCTAGTAAATCTACTGTTATCTTCAGTTAATGGGAATTAATACATTTTTCTTCTTTTCATGGTGATAATGTTCACTTTTCAAATAAAATATTTAAAGTTTAAAATGTAGTAAATAATAAGAGATATAGTAGTGTAAGGGGATTCATACAGTTGCTATAGGAAAATTGAGGTTATTTTGGATCTAGTTTCTCCCCAAAACTAAATAATAATAAAACTAGTAATGCTGTACGGAATGAGTACTGGGTTGGGCCATTGGGTCTCCGCTGGCTGTAGTTAAGCCCTACATATGCTGCATGACCTCCTGTTCAGATATACTTCCAAAGCCTGTGAAAATGAAGGTCCAGGACAAAGCATGTTAGTTTTATTGTGTCTGGCATCAGAGTGGGCTGCCCAACCAGACCTTGGCATGGACCAGATTCTGTTGTGTCATAGTGCTTTTTCATTGTAGGGTTTCCTAATAGAACTTAGGGAATACCACAATCTACTTCACTTTCATAAATCAAATGTACAAGAATATCTTTCTATAAAAACCAGTAAAACACCCATGTTAGACAGCATTCTCTGTTGTTTGACAGGATTGCTGTGTTAACAATGGGATTTTACATGTTTTTTTGTTTGGGGTTTGCTCTTCTTTTTAAATTTTTTTCTCCACCACTAGCATCAGTAACAAAGATTGAATAATTAGAGTATACTGAGCCACACTGTATAAGAATGCTGCATTCTCACACATAGTTTAAACAACTTATAAATTGGTCCTCTTGTGAGGATTCAGTCAGCTTATGATAAAAATTGCTTTTGCACTAAACATGGGCAGGCTTTGTTGATGCTGTTGTTCTCTAAATACTATACAGCAAGCATTTGCATAGCGTTTGTGTTAGGTATAAATAATTTAGAGATGACTGGAAACTTGGGAGGATGTCCTACATTTCTTACCATTGACACCTGAACCTCCATGGGTCAGTGTGCCGTGGAGTCTGGAACTGATCTCATCTGATGCTAAGGGATAGCTTGTTATAGTTTCCCAGTTTCATTTAGAATTGATATTAAACATACATCTTACCTTATTTATTTTCTGGCACAGTCTTGCTTGCTATGTAGATCAGAGAGGCTAGCGACTCATTGCAATTCTGTTATAGCATCCTTGGTGCTGAGATAAAAGATATTCGACCAGGCTGGCATCATGCCACCATTGATGTGTTGATGTGTTTGCTCACTTGCATATGCGTGTGTGTACACGCCCACCACACACAAACATGCACACACAAGCACACATACATGTGAAGCACTTATCTTCTAATCTTTGCTTTCAGTAAGTGTTTCCATCCTGACCAGGTGCTTCAGTGAATCACCTTTCACCTATTTATAGGACTTAGAAATAGATTCATGATCTATTTCTTCCTGTTAAATTAATATCAGAAAAAAATTAAACAACTTATGTCAAGTTCAATGAGCATTGTTTTCCATTCACAAATACGTTGATTTGTAGTTTATTTCATAGTGAATTCATAGTCCCTACTGGGTAAGTTTCTCTAAACACTACCTTGGCCCATCTGCTCTCTGTACATTGTTTTACCATTGGTTTTTTTCCTGGCACACACAATTCTTCTCACTTTCTCATTTCCAGACTGTAAGCACATCCAGCAGAATAAGATTTTGTACCAAACTCTGTCTCAGGGCCTGCCATGCAGTGATTGCTCAGTGAGTATAGAAAAGACGGTGGAGGGACACTCACCTCTGCTCCCATGCACTTAGAAAAATGTATTTTTATATTCACGCAGCCACTTGCTTTTTTATAATCACCTGATAACGTTTACTCTTGTTGTTGGGATTCGCTTTGAAGTGAATTTTGCATTTAATTGTGGTATTTTATGGCACTTGCAACATTATTACATTTGGAAAATGAGGTAGAAATCCTACAGGCAAGCAAGTAAGATGATTTTTTTAAAAAATTAATTCAGTTTTATCGACCCTGCATTTTAGCATGCAGCTGAGAGCACTTCCTGTTAGCATCCACATCTTGAGAATACACATTAAATAAAACTAGCCAACCAGAGAACAGTGCATTTTCAGGAGCTAATTGCTAGTGATGATTGTTTCTTAACCTTTTTCAAAAATTTTTTTTTCATATTTAGCTTATTAATAGAGTTTTGAAAGTAAAGGCCCTACTTCCAGTTGCTCAACAGTCTAGACTCAGTTACCCATCCCAGTACACCAGTTAAGGCAAGTAGCGGGGTTGGAGAGACGGCTCAGCGGGTAAACTGCTTGCTATACATGGATGAATACTTGAGTTTGCATCCCCAGCTGCATAAAAAGCTGGGCTTGGTGCAGATAGCCTGTAATCCCTGTGCTAGGAGACAGAGACAGGAGGATCCCAGACGTTCCTTGGCAGGCCAGTCTTCCACAAGATGAGCTCCAGGCTCCAGGAGAGACCGTATCAAAAACTAATGTGCAAAGTACTGAAGAAAGATACCCAAAGGCAACCTCTGACCTCTACACATGCACACTCAGGAGCGTGTTCCTGCACACACAGATGCCCACATATTTGTATACCATATACTTATGTGCCTGCATGCACACATCTCTCACACGCGCGCGTGCACACACACACACAGAGCTCATAGTGATAAAACGATGACAAAGATATTTGAGAAGTGGAGCAAAGACTAGTGACCCCGAAATTCTTCCTAGCCCTGAGATGTGGTTTAGGTTTGAGAAGTGGACAGGAGCTATGCATGATTAAGGAGATGTAGTCCTATCCATCACCGTCTCAGCTCATGTTCTGGAAAGTGGTCCAGTTGTTAAACGTCTCATCTGTTAATCACTAGGGTTTGGCCCCAGCCATTTGTATCATTGTCTTCATGACCACGTATGTAGGTGGGAGAGCACTCTCCAGCCCACCAGACTCTGCTCCTCCTGAAATCAGCGTAGCTCAAGAGGACTGGGAAAGTCATTGGCCTATTTCTGTGTATTTAGCTAAAGTACAGGTAAAAATGCAGAGTGAGAGAGAAGCTTTCTTCTTGATGTCAGTGATTTTGTAAACTCAAGTCAGTTGACACTTTTTAGCCAAAGCAGCTTCTATAAACCTGTGTGAAGCCTTGATTTTTACCATATTTTTAATCAAATATGAATTATTGTATAACTGTTCCATCTTCTTTAGAAATCCATCACTGGAAATGTGTGATTAATAGATAATTTGGGATTCATAATTTATCATTGATTATTTAAAATGAATTTTGCTTAGAATGTAATTTGCTTGACTACTTTGAGTGAAATATTGTAATGACAGCATGGTTTAAGTATGTGATATTGTGCTGTCTCATCAGACCTGCACATATATGTCACCAGGTTATTTTTTATTTATATGAGTGACAATTACAAGAGATTACACAACCTGGGTTTGTGTTTCTATTTTGTCTGGATTAGGACTGAGAAATGATTAATTGCAAGGCATTATTTCTTGTCAAGTGGTGAATAACTATGTTTAGCTTTGGTATAGCTGTTTACAAATGGGAAAACCCATAAGGCTTGCCAAGCAGTTGATTTAAAAAATGCATTCAATTCATCTCATACTCTCTGTAGGAGAGATCTTTATATTTGGCACTTAGTAATTAAATCTCTTTAAACATTTTAATTAGACTTCAGGCCACCCAAAGCCTTCCTCTCATCTGGAAAACACTTTTGGACATCAATAAGCACAAAGGTGTGGGCAAGCCCCAGCCATTTCCCCCTGAGCCTGAAGTCTAGGGCAGTGTGCATAAAGGTTTCATTTTTTTCCCTACCTGAAAAGTCTGTCAGAACATGGTCTTTTGATCCTTACTTTCAGAGAATGTTTGATCTAGGAGTTTATCATAAAATGTACATTGCTCACTAGTTCCAGGATAATGTAGGTAGATGTTTCTGTTCCTGCTACCAAACTTGGGAAGGATAGTACTGTGGGATTCAGTTGTGGAAGGAGACTAGATTGGTCTTTACTTACTGGTTGGTTGGTTGGTTGGTTGGTTGGTTGGTTGGTTGGTTGGTTGGTTTATATTCAGTTCATTTTTCTTTTTGTTAAGTCTAGCCTTTGATTAAAGACTCTTCATGTTAAATATTGTGTGATGCTGTTGTATTGTGAAGAAAATGACAGAAGTTGAAGGGAAGTAGTAGCACATAGAAAATAGATAGTGAAGCTATAGGATTGTCTTGTTGCATCTCTGTTCATCCATTCTGGGAAGCCATTTGTAAAGTTGTTTTTCTTGGTGTTTTTCATGCCCAGCCTGTCTTTCCTAAAAGTAAGTATTCTGAAGAGGTTGAGGTCTGGCATTCTCCGACACCTAGTTGTGTCACTGAAGTTATGTAACTCCATGTCTTGGCTAGCTCTTACTTTCTAACAATACTTTAAAATTTAGCAGCCTCACACATTGTTGTCAAGTATAGTTTCTGTGGGTTAGAAACACAGGCACAGTTAGCTGAATTCCTCTGGTGAAGTTAGGTCTCCCTTGGGTCCCCAGATTGGATGCCAAAAGTGTCAATATAAAACATAATTCTCTCCTGAAAGACAGTAAGAGGTAGTTTATTCTGAGCCAAATATGAATGGTTGTAGCCCAAGATCATGAATTCAGGATGCCCTGAATAACGTGTTCCACCCCGAGTGTAATTGCCCAAGCTTTTATGGTCACAGACCAAAAAGCATAACTCCTGACATTTGCCATGAGATAGACAAATCACACCAAAGTAGTGAAATCTTTGCTTTAGGTTTGAGATGTTATTTGATGACATTCTTGGTTTGGGGACTGGTGATAATCAGAAGTCTGGAATGTCAACATATCCTAACTTTTTCACTTACCTGATCTTTGAAAGGAAGCTAGATCAAACACATAGGTGAACAATGAATGCCAACAGTAACTCAAGATGATTTTAGTTCTAGATTGAAACTCTCCATATTTAGGAAGTTTTAATTATTAGTTATTCTACCTTACAGGAATTTAAAAAACAAAAAATGTTGCTTTGTTCCTGGAAATCTCCATTTACAAACTCCTGTGGTTCTGTAACACAGGATCAGAAGTGATCACTCATCAATTATGCACGGTCTGTTTATTAGACGTGAACCGAGCCCACTATGGGAGGGTCTTCTTGTTTTTGATATATAATCTGATGTAACCCAGGCCAGCCTCAACTTACTACTTAGCCAATACTAGCTCTTAACTCCTGATATTCATGCCTCTGCCTCCTGAGTGCTAGGCTTTACTCTGGACGTCTATGCTTGGCCCTCAGCCTGCTTTGATGGAAAAGTAAGTTCCCTATCTTGAAGGCAGTATCAAAGAATCTATGAACAAACCCTGAAGCCCATCATTATATTAACATCACTTTCGAGATCTGAGAGGCCTTGATAATAGTGGGTATTCACTTTTAGTGAGTGTTATGATCGTTCATTGAGATGGTCCCATTCTTAAGACTTACACATTCATCCAAATTTCCTGCTGCATGACCTTTTCCTCCCCACCGAGTTTGTGTTTTATACAATGCCATATCACAAGAACATTTTTTTTTAAGTTGCAGAAATATAACATGATCGTGAAAATTGATTCTGTAGAAGAAAACAATATAAATAAATCTGATAATCCTGTGATGTTCATCAGTAGTGATCAGCAATTGTATCACCAAGTACAGGTCACTCAAGGATAGCTATCTTGTTAGGTTTCTGAAAAGTTGTCATTCAGTGGCTGGAGAGAGGCAGTTCAGTAGTTAGAAGTACTGGCTGCTCTTGCAAGAACCGGGTTGGATTCCCCAGTACTCATATGGTGGCTCAATCTTAACTCCAGTTTCATGCCATTTCATACCTTCTTCTGGCTCTTGTCTGTTAAGCACACATGGAGTGCAGTTATATATGCATGCAGATAAAACACACATAAACAAAATAAAACTGATTTTTAAAATTATTATTCATTTAGCCTGGCAAGTGAGATCTTGTCATAAGAAAATAATACCAACATTTCCAAAACACATAATACTTGAAATGAAAGAGTCTTTACAACCTGCTGTCTCTCAGATGGCCCTTTATGACTGACACCATATGCTAGTGTTCACGTTCTTGTGAAACCCCTCCCATTGCTTGTGGACTAGGCCTGTGATCTACTTAAGACATGTGGAGAGGAAATATTTTATAAAGACTGACGCTTCTGTCATGTGGACTAACATCTGCTTTCTTCTAACTTGATAAGTTTTTTGTTGTTATTGTTTGTGTTTTTATGTGCTTGGTTAAAGCCTCTCTCTGACCTCAAAATTACACTAGGAGGAAATAGGCAAGATCAAATGATGGCAGCCATGTTGTCGCACATTGATATTATAGAGTTCAGTGTGCTCTAGTTCTGTCTGACCCTTATCAGTTGGGATAGTATCTTATCTCTCAATGGAGAACTGTTCAACAGGAAACAGAACAGATAAAATATTCATACTCATGTATTTCGATTCACATAGCATTGTGAAACATTATGTGAGAAAAATATTGTACATTTATAATTAAGTATGAAAGAAATATAAGTAAGATTGTTATTCTAGTTCATATAGTATTTAAAATGTATATCACTTAAAATTAAGAATATTGACATATTTAATCAGGGTCAGTGGTTAATTTTCATGTCCCTCTTGCAAGTGAAGAATACCCTATAAATCCACACTAACATCACTGAGGACAATTTAATGAGGCTCCAGTAGGAGACAACAGCTTTACTAGTCCTCACTGATGGTTATTTTAAAGGCTGAATGTTCTCACTAGTAAAGAGTTTTGCACTGTGAGTTTGTCTACTGATGGAAATTTCATGAATGGCTGTGACTTTTCTGTGAACATTGATGTTCAGCCCATGCACCTGTGAGGTGCTTTCCATGTCCTCGTGAGTCTCCCACGTAAAGTCTACTCTGGGACACTGCGGCCTGGGTGTCCACTAAAATGTTAGTGAGCAGGAGTATTTACGTTGCTTTTAGTTCTTTGAGACCACGTGCTTTTCCCCTCAGCAGTAGGAGTAGAGGAAGGTTTCCTGTTGCATGTGTGTTCCTTTGGCAGTAGCAGTTGTGTTGCAGTTAGGAAGCAGATCAATCTCTGGAGCCCCGTTTATAGAGTTACCTGAAGCACTTGCTGAGACTTCAGCTCATGTCTTTTTGTAGTGCGCAAAACCTTGCTTCAGTCTTTATATCTTTTTATTTTGTAATAGAGAAGATCAGATGAGGTATTTTCCCAAGTGACAAATATGTGACTTCAAAATATAGATCTTTGTGCTGTCTTTGCACAATTTCAAGGAGCACATTTGGTAAAAGACAGATGTATGCACTCTGAAGAGAAACCAGAGTACAAGAAAGGGACCACGTTTAGGAAACACTGGTTTCATACATGTGTGCTACAGAAGCAGTGGGATCCTGGCCTGATAATCTAAAACTCAATTGGAAAAGGACCCTGGACTGTATTAAATGGCATTGCAAATTCCACTGGACTATGTATGTGTCTGTCCCTAAATGAGGTTATTTTAAGTGAAAAAAGTTGAGGCTGGAAAGAAAGCTCAGTGGTTAAGAGCACTTGCAGAATACTCAGCTTCCATTCCCAACACTCACAAAGTTCAAACTCTAGTTCCAGTGAGTCACTCTTCTGGCCTCAGCAGGCACTGCACACAGGTGCTTGTACACACACACACCTACTGGAAGAACATTCATACACACACTTAGTTGTAATTGAGAAGAGCTTTTAATATTTTCTTGTACTTATTATTTCAAAAACTACTACTTTCAGAATCCAGTTTTCCCTTTTTATTAAAAACAAGTCACACCATAAAAGAGTGTTTACTGGCTTCTACATCACTGCAGCCAGAGCGAGGTATGTGAGGACATGAAGTGGGGCTAAAATAGCACGTTCTTTTATCTGTAAGAGAATGCACACACATTCTCTCCACCAGGCCCTCAGTGCTGCTGCAGGTAGAGCTGTATCTTGTATTTTCACTTTCTCTGACTTAGCTGATATATAGAGATAAAGGGCACAACTTGCTTTAGTAATAAAGCACCTATCATCGCCTGTGGTGGTTATGACCATTACCATCATTAGTAACTGCTCATGTTACTAATGCATGTTTTTCTGCTCCATGCCGGAACAGCCTAGGTGTGAAGCAGAAGACCTGGTTTGTTGGCTTTTAAGAGTTTTGCTAAAAAGGAAGATGATTAACAGATCCTGGAATCGCTCGCTCCACATCTCCATGACCATTACAAGATAGGGCCCAGCACTTGCAAGACTATGGGGTCTCCCCAGCATCAGGACAGGGGTACTGGTCCCTAGGCCAGCTACAGCTCCTGTACCCAGTGCTGAGAGGTGCTGCTCAAGTGCTCCACTGGACAAGCAAGAGGAAAGCTGCCAGAGTCTTTCCTACTTCATTGAGCAGTGCAGATAAATTATTTACAGATTTTTGTTTGTGTTTTGTTTTGATAGTTTCTTCCCTGTGACCCAGCCTGACCTTAAACTCGTGATCTTCCTCTCTTAGCCTCCATGTATTGGGATCATAGGTAGTACCTGGCTGGTGTTCATTATTGAACTTTTGTTCACTGTTGGCGAAGGACTCACCCAACAACTGACAGGAAGAGCGCACAGGCACAGCTGACATGACACATGAGCACCTCCTGGATGAGAAAAAAATGTACACACGCATGTATATGCAAAATTATATACACATGTATGTAAAATTTAATAGACATAAAAGGGACCAATTCTGTTAAGCCTTTTGCTAATGTTTAGATTTGACTACCATCTATTCCACTCCCAGCCAATGTAAAATGCATCATCTTCCCTTTCCTATCCCAGGTGCTGGAAGCTAGTTTTAACTCATTTTTATTGGGCACCCCTGTATGCAGTGCATATATGACAGTCTAGTTGTCTACCCTAGGCTAGCCTCCTGTTTCAGGTTCCTGAGAGCTGAAGGTAGATGTGGACCATCACACCCAGCTGTTTATTGTAGACTTACCCTCTTTGTTGATTTTGTAAGCCAGTGGTGATCATTCTCTTTCACAGATTCCTGTGTAGATGCAACTCATTGGCTTTTCAAAGAGATTTTTACTAATTATTTTCTTTGCTCTATTTACATATGCATCAGTTATTCACCCTTGAATGGCATGGGACTTCAGGATCAGTGCTCCCCAGCTTTTTTCTTTCCAAGGATTTTGTCAACATCTAGTGTATGTTCTGGCATCTTCGATTTGCCCTAGTGGATTATTTTTAATAATGCCGAAAGATACAAAAAGCTTTTACACTTAATTAAGCCAGTTATTAAACCAACATGTAGACACCAGCAAAGTGTCCTGCTATAGATATTCTCACAGGACTGAACTAACTAGGTATCTCTATGCAAAAGAAGTTCCCTGGGATTTTCTGCTCCCCCAGTAAGTGCTAGTCTTCTGGCTATTTGAGGGTTTGCTTCATTAATGCAGGAGGCAGCTCTATTCCACACTCACTGTCTCTGCAGGCCTTAGTTCTCTTCAGAAAGAAGTAGCCTTCCTTCCCCACACAGCAGCTTTTAAGTTGAGGTCACTGTACCATCATCCTGGGCCCCTCCTGCTTTCTTCTTCTGGTCCAAAGCCTCCATCTCACCATCATTTTGATCCCTTGGGCTTTGTTCCTCCTTGCTGGATTCTTACCAGAATATCTTCCTTTCAACTACCTATTACCAGTGGTAGGTGGAATAAGAAACTTTAACAGCTAAATATTTCCAAGCTCACTGAGCAGGCTTAGGGAAGCCATGTGAAGTGGTTTCTCTGGAAGATAACTTAATTTTGATATGGTGAGGAGTGATGTTTAATGTGTGGTTTATAGCAGGGCTTTTTTGAACTTCCACTAGAGGAAATGGCCACAAGTATTCCTGACCTCAGTACAGCGATGGATGGACAGACTTTAGACTTTGGGTGGAATCTTGCCTATTAAGATGATCCTAAGATACATGGAACTTCACGAGACCTTCACTCTTCTCTCGGTTTCATTCAAGTCAGTAAATGGTTAACAGCCCCTGTTCCTTTTAAGAAAATATCTTATTCAGATCTTTTGCACTGGATGCCTAATTCCAGCCCCAGAGCACCCTGCCATCCTGAGCTCTACCAAGGTCTCTCCTGTTTTGTTTAAACCTATAGTTTTGATGTCTTACAAAGGACTATCCGTGTGGAAGGCTTCTCTGTCTTACTCTTGGGAATTCAGAAGCTGAAAGATTGTTGTATATGCCTTGTTCATGCATTCTTACTGTGTCCATTGCAGTATCGGGGATGGACCTGTCTGGGGTGATAATGGCAGACAGGAAAGACATATGGACTCATGGAACTGTTGAGATCAGGTAGACTGGGCTTTCTGGAGAAATTGTAGCACCCTAGAATCTCAAGAGTGTTTATTCTATAGAGTTGAACAGGATCGCGTATAGCTAAACAAGGAGATAGACTTACTACATAAGAACAAAACAAGAAGATGGGGCTTATAGTATATATCTAGGTCAAGGAAATAGCTTTAGCTAATGTCAGTAGGGGAGCAGGCTCTTGGGGGGCAGTCTTCATGTCCTAAATATCTTGGGGAGAAAGCCACAGTGGACATTTTCTGTAAAGACTATCAAAACGCATTTGGTCCTCTGAGGACATCTTCACTATCCTCCTGAGCCTGAGGGTATTGGGACTTCCTTGATTCCAATGTCCTTCTCATGTCAAGAGTCTATGAACAATAAACAGTCTAGGTCTTGAGCTGGTGACCTGTGTCTTTGTTAACCCTCTTGTGAAGGGTCTAACCTTGAAGTTACTTTAAAATCCAATCTTACATCAATAGATTCAGTATCACATGAGAATTGGTGGGCTATTTTTAAGAAAAAGTTAGTTTTGCTAAAATGAAAACCGCAGTAATAGCATAGATCATGCATCCATTGCTGCAGGTGACTGGAACCATAGCTAACAATCAGGACTGTATTAAAGACGGCCTGTCCTGTCTACCTGTTAATACATAAAAACCCTTTGTTCAATTAGGAATAAGGCCAGTGGGTGGAAAGAGCTGCATTCATGAATTGTACTTAACGTCATTTTATTATTTTTGTGCATTTAAAGTAAGCCAAGGATAGATGGTCAAGATGTCTCTTGCCTCCTATTCTAATTAACAGAAAGGGAGGTTAAGGAATTGGGTTTTCATAATAGAGATGTTTTGATGTTGGAGAAAAATGTGTCTTAAATGTGTTCTTCACAATTTTGGTCTTTTTTTTTAACTCAGCAAATCCTTTTTCTTAGATTTAGCAGGCACAAATTTCAGATGAGTCCTTATGCACAATCTGAACAAAAGATTTTGAAATGAGGAGTGTTAGTTCTTTGTTCAGACATTATTAGTATTTTGAGAAATAATCAGAGCAGTTTTCAGCTAGTATGTCCTTCCTTGTTATTTGTATTTGCTGTCAGATATACTTTAGACATCAGGAGACCGAGACTTACTAACCCTGGGTGCTAGTGCAACACAGGTTCATAAGTAGTGAGATTTTGGGAAATTGTAGGGTTTTTATTATTTATTGGCTAGCTTTATTAACTCAAGAAAAAAAGTACATGTGTTATGTGTTTGTATGTTAGCTTTGGTGTCTACATGTGTGTACATGTGTATGAACATCCAACATCCATACCTGGTCTTTAAATCCGTCATTTTCCACTTTTCTTTTAAGGAGTAAACTTAAGGCCAGATAGACAGCATGGTAGGTGAAATTGTTCTCTGCACTGTGTAATGATCTGAAGTCAATCTTTGGAACCCATGTAGAGGGAGGGACAAAGAGACAGCTGACTCCACAGAATCCTCCACCCACCTCTGCTTGAGCATATATGTGCCCCATGACAATAATACCTCTAAATACTAAAACTGTAAAAAGAGTAAATCTTGAGAACCCTTTACTCTTTGTTCTTGTTGATGTCTACTGATATTGGGGTTAAGAGGGCACTCCATAAGGTGCCAGGTCCTTGCCTTGTATTTCAGAATAAAGAATTAAAAAGGTCAATAGCGGTCACCAAAAAAACAAAAAGAAAAATCAAAAAAAAAAAAAAATAGAGAACACATTAAGAAAGGCTAGACTCCCAAGGAGAACCCAGGCCAAGTGGAGGTTTGGTGGCTCATTTGCTCAGTATGGGCTTCTCCGTGAATGTTTATCTGTTGCATGTAGTCCTACATACAGCTTCACACAGTGTTTTTCAGCATCTGAAGTGTCCACCTAAGGGTGTGTATTTCACTATCCCAGTGAGCTGAAGTTTCCTCTCCAGTGATCTGGAATCCAGTGGTACCAGGTATTTTTCATCAGTCCAGAGGGAGTTGTTTCTAGCTGAGTTTTTAGAACTTGTTTTCTTGCTGTGCTGATTGTGTTAAGGATTTAAGCAGGCACCATTCTCAGCCCCATTCTCTCCTGCTGAAGGAGAATTCCTGACATTTGTGCTACTCTTAGAAGTAGAATCCTTCTTAGAAGTTGTACCTGTGTACTTTAAGAAACACAATTGGTAACTTTTTATGTTGTATATCATATCAAAGCACGCTAGAATTCTCTCTTGAGCAGCTTCTAGTGGTTAAAATAGTTGATCTCACTTGTCAACTAATGAGATCTAGAATTGCCTGAGAAATGACTCTGGGCCTGGCAGTGGGAGGTTATTTTAACTGGATGACTAAAGGTGTTGGGCTGGTCTTGTACTATACACAGAAGAGGAAGCGAGCTGAGCACAAGCATTCACTGTTCTCTGCTTCCTGATTATGCCATGTATCCAACTCCATTATGTTCTTGCTGGCATCACTGCCCTGCCATGCTGAACTCTACCATATGAGCCAAAATAAACTCTTTCTTCCTTAAATTGCTTTATCTTTATCTTTTCCTTAATGGTGTGCATGTGTTCAGGGGTCAGGGTATTCAAGAGAATTAACTAGGATGGTTAATATTCTGCGAGTCTTATGCAGAAACTGCCTCTCTTTTATTTGAGGTTGGTAAGGGGGTGTCGCGATGCCCAGTAAGGATTTATTGTATTTTTCATATTAATTGGGGTTCTCTGGAGAAACAGAATCCATGGGCAATAGAAAAAGATTGTGAATAAGGTATCGAGGCAGATGACTATGAAGGACAAGAAGCCCCACTGTCTGTTGGCTGGGGACTTGGAAATCTTAGAACCTTGGCAGGGCTTGCATGACATCTGAAGTGTCAAGAGCGTAAGACTAAGATCCTGGGTGAACAGTCGGACAGGGCAGTATTCATACCTCTCTCTACCTTTTTGCTTTTCTGTCCTCACAGGGTTGGCTGCTCCCCACTCAAATAGGTTAGGATGATCAGTTTTACATTGGTTAGTGCAGATGCCAGTCTCTCCAGCAGGACCTTCACACACACCCTGAAAATGTACCCGATATCTGAGCATCCCTCTGTCAGTCAAGTTAACACATAAAATTAACTATCACACTTAGCAAAGGTCATTAATTCTTGGGATAATTAAGAAGATTTAGTGGGTCCACTGATATGAACTAGATCTTGTTTTATGTTCCCAGAATGGTACTAAATACAAGATGACAGCATCAAATGGCAATAGTAAACTCTGTATAATTAGAAAGATAAAATGAATTCACGAGCTAGTTAGAAAGCCATACATCATAGTAATCTTATAACAGAGAGTTTGAAACCAGAAGATCCTTTAATGATTTAATGATTCTCTGGCCTAAGTGAGGGAGAGAGATAATTTTGGGCCAAGACCTTGCTTAAGGTACAGTGAGTGAGGAGAGACCCGAAGGCAAATGATGTGTTGGGTGGAAGGAAGGACTGAAGCCTTTCAGTCTGGTGGTCCATTGGGAAAGAGCACTGAAAAGATTGTTTAGGTTGGAGAAAAAATAACATGGGTACCAAGGTATCCCACTGGGTATGAAGTGGCTAAATCACAGAGGTCAAGAAAGCTCTTTCCCTTCTGTATCTATCCTTTCCTGGGTCCCGGGGCAGCTCATCTCGAGTCATCCATCCCGCAGCACTAGTGGTGAGAGTGCTGACAGGGATGAGCAGTGATCAGCACTTGCTGAGCTTTGGTTGTATGCCATCTCTTACACTTCTGTGGGTGAGTGTGCATCAAAGTGGTGCCATTATTTATTTTACAGCCAACAAAAGGGGGCAAAGAAGGCACTCCAGACTTGCCCACAGCCATACAGCAAGTGTGTGGTAAAGCCAGTATGTCAAATCCAGGGCATCTTAAAACCTCATCCTATATCTTAAAACATTTGTATTAGCTGAGGGCAGTGAATGGCTGCAGAGAGCAGCAGTTTCAAGACATCATCCTATATTTTGGAGGGACAGTGCTAACTGTAGCCCATCCCCAGGGGGATAATGGGAAGGACATGGAATCCTTGAGACTGTGTAAACAGAAATAAAGACATCAAGATGACCATCAGGCTAGAGAGAAAGATGCACTGGGCTTTATCTCTACTCCAACTCTGCTCTTTTTTTTCAGTGGGCTAGATTCTCTCCTCTCTAGACATTGTTGAGATTGCAGGATTATGTAGTATATAAATTATAAAGACTATTCCAGGTTGGTGGTCCACTTTTTCCCAGCAACAAGAGTTTCTGAAAGGGCCTTCATTGGTTGGTTGGTTGGTTGGTTGGTTGGTTGGTTGGTTGGTTGGTTTATAAATGAAACATCATTTGCTCTTATTGCTGACCTTCTTAAAGGTCAAGAACAAAGAAAACAAAATATAGAATCTGACCATCCCTGCAGTTTTAATGTGTGGTGTGCTTTTGAACTTTTTGTGTTGATCACTAAATCAGGTTCATAACTGGCTATAAGTTTGTCAGGTCCTTAATTGTCCTGTCCAAACATAGCAGCATAGTGATTGGTATTTTTAGTTAAATTCTATTGAATGCTTGCTTCTTAGACAACACTAACATATGTAGTTGTTCCCTGATGGCTATGGTAGGATGCTAGAAACTTAGCCTCTGAGAAACAGGTAGAGCTACAGGCTCTCATTCCTGTTTTGCATTTACTTGCTGGATATGAGGAAACTTATTCCCAACTTTGAAGTAGGCCTAGGCTGGGTAGCATGCAGATCTTCATTGTTTTTATCCTAAGATTTTGTTTATCTGGCTCCTCAATATAATGCAAACTAGTCTTTTGAATTGATTATTTTAATTATTTCTTTAGTCTAGATTATGTAAAAAAAATGCAATTTGTTTCTTCTGACAGCACCTTCATATTCTAATTAAATCAATGGTTTTCAGTCTTTCTGATGCTCAATCCTTTAATTTAGTTCCTCATGTTGTGCTGACCCTCAACCAAAAAATTGTTCTGTTGCTATTTTATAGCTGTAACTTTTGCTACTGTTATGAATCGTAATGTAAATATCTGTGTTTTCTGATTCTCTTAGGCGGCCCTTGTGAAAGGGTCATTTGGCCCCAAGGAGTTCTGACCCACAGGTTGAAAACCACTGAATTAAACCATTTTAAATGGTAATTCTTATTCTCAATTTTCATTTATCCATAAAAGCTGAAGTTGATATAGATATGAAGGAATAGGGGCAAGACAATTTTCCCAGCAAATTCTCCTTCATCGGCCTTCCTGTTCATGGCAGGAAAGAGTTGTCACAGGAGAGTAAAAGCAGCAAGCAGTCAGTGCGGCCAGTCTAATGCGCATGCTATTGTACAGTTAGTATGTTTCCCAGGATTTCCTAATGGGGGCTATAGATGAGGGCATCAGAGATGAGGGAGTAAGTCCAGGACAACAGAAGGCTACAGCTCAGGGTTGAGTGTAGCTCAGTGATGAGTGTGAGTGTGATGTGTGTGAGACCTCAAGTCGGTTCTCTGTGTGTGTGCATGCACGCATGTGTCTGAGAAATACAGTGTGGTAAGCATGTGGGATCCTGACCTTGTACTTCAGTTGATCTGAGGTTCCTCTAGTATACTGAAGTGGTGGGTCTCTAAGTGTGGTAAGAGTTGTTTTGTGCTGGACAGGAGTTTGGGCTAAGGGCTCCTGTAGTCACAGATTGGCATTTCTAATTGGACATTAGGCAGCTGTAGAACAGAGGACAACTTTCTCACCTCAGTGCCCTCTGACATTGACAGTGAACTTATTGGAAGGATAGAATCCCAATGATGGGCTCAACATAATACCTGACACAGAGTGATGCCCTTAGAAGTTACCCAGTCATCACTGACGCACGCTCCTGGGCTGAAGCCAAGACTGCTGCTGTGCAAAAGGACATTAATAGTTCCATTAGTCCTGTTTGGAGCTCTCAGAGAGCACTGTTTTTAGAATTGAGAATATACGTGTTTTAGCGTATATGCATATAAGGTATATATGTATGTGTCCTTCTTCTTTGCTTTTTTAACAATCCCATGTCTTAGCAGGATTGCTGATTGATATAGAAAAAGGACCCTAGCTGTATACATCATTTTCCATTAATTTATATATTTCTTGAGTTTACATCCTAATCACAGGCACCGCCCCTCCTCATGGTGTCCCCCTTACACAGCCCCTTTTCCTCTGAAGAGGAGACCCCCCTGGGTACCACCCCACCCTGGCACATCAAGTCACTGAAGGACTAGGTGTATCTTCTCCCACTGAGGCCCGACAAGGTAGCTCAGTTTGGGGAATGGGATTCCACAGGCAGGCAGCAGAGTCAGGGTAAGTCCCCATTCCCATTGTTGGGGCCCACATGAAAACCAAGCTACATATCTACTACATGTGTGGGGGCGCCTAGGTCCTTGCTCACTCTTTGGTTGGTAGTTTAGTCTCCTGGAGTTCCAAGGGTTCCAGGTTAGTTTACTCTGTTCATCTTCCTGCAGAGTCCCTATCCCCTTTGGGTCCCTTAAGCCCTGTTCCCAACTCTTCCACAAGATTCCCTGAGCTCTGCCAGCTAATGTTTAGCTGTGGGTCTCTGCATCAGTTTCCATAGGCTGCTGAGTGGAGCCTCTCAGAGGACAGTTATGCTTGATTCCTATCTGCAAGCATAACAGAGTATCAATAATAGTGTTAGGGATTGGTTTTTGCCCATGGATGAGTCTCTCTCAAGTTGGACTCAGCTGTATTCATAGCAGCTCTAGGGCATCCATCTTATAAGTCAGTAGTAGTCAGTGTGGAATCCTTTCACCCTTCAGTAGGCATTTACATAGAAAGGCTGGCAGTTTTACTCTGAGTAAGAAGAGAATCTCTCACCCTCCATACTCACCTTCACTGTGTCAATGGTGGTCCTCTCACTCCCTTGTCACTTGTCCCCTCATGGTCCCTGAAGTTGGAGATAAGAACTATAATTTGCTAATAGTGGATCAAACTTGTTTTCAGAAATCATTGTTGTAGACTTTACTTCCTCACATATAATGATCACAGGGTATCAAACTACTAAAGAAAATCACAAACAACAGGTCGATACATTTTGCTCAAGGGGCATCAATCTGTCACCTGTCTGTTTATGTCTTAGCCTTACATTGGTTATGATCTCAGACTTCATTCAATTGCTGTGTCCTTTTCTGAATTCAGAACCTCAGGTAAGTACTCTGTGTCATTCAGACAAGTTGGTTTCTAGGTGGCTGTAATAGTTCCAGCTGTCTCAGGGAGCCTTGCTCCTTGTGCCTATAGTTCCCTCTGTGGTGGTTAGTCTAGATCTATTTCCTTCTCCTGATGTTTCCCATCTACTCTGAACTGTCTCAGTAACCATCTCTAAGTCATCATGAACTAGTTTGCTTGTTCTGAGACTTAGCTGATGCTACAGAACATAGTTCCAGACTACTGTCACAAACTGGGTCAACAAGGATTTTTCTTCTTATTAACATCTGTCACAAGATGTGAAACTTGAAATAAAGACCCACTAAGATTTGATGTAAGACGATTTGTTTCTTGTGACCTTGTTATCTATGTTAACGAATATCCACGGGCAGACTTTCACAGCTGAGGGAGAGCAGGGTTATTCTGTGCCTCATAATCTGGTCTCAGTGTCTCAGAATCAACGACATTGTCAGATAGCAGGTGTCACATGTCCACTGCAGAGCACATTCTCTGCTCCTGCCTACGGAGCAGGCAGAAGATCCTCTCCAGAGAGAATTCTAACTAGAAAACCTTGCTGTCAGGAGAACGCACTGGCCTGGGCTTCCAGGTGATTGTATTATGTGGATAATTCTTCTGGAAATTGAAGAGCTCGTGAGATGTCTTAATTTATTCTTCTAAACAATTAGTAGAACATCTGATCCTTGGTAAACTTGCAGAACATAAAAAGTCTGTCCCCTTCCTTGTTTGTCATTTTCTGTTGTCAGCAGCATATTAGTTGCTGGGTATGCACATTGCTTGACATAGAGTTTGTCCTTGGAGGTAGGGGACAGTTACAGCTCATACATGCTTCTACAGAATAGGGTAGTAGCCACCCAAAGGCAGTCTTAAGTGGTATATGGTAGTATTCTCTCTCTGATGTTTGTGTGGAGATTTTTCTAGTCCACAACTTGTTTGACAGTACACAGTTATTTTAAATGCTATAGTGGATGCATTTCTCCTAACAGTCTTCCCAACTAGATAGTTCTTTTCTCACTGCCTTTTATAAGCATGAGCTCTGTGGTGAGTCCAGGTTGTGCGTTCCTGTCCTGTAAGGATCAGTTTGTAATGATTATCCCACCTCTCCAGAGGCAGCACTTTATCAGACTGATGTAGGCTCCACTTAACAGAACCCACAGTGACAGGAAGAATGACTTCTGAGAAGCAGAGATAGGTTTGTAATTCTGGAAGTCTGTTCCAACTCAGGGACCCATACTCTCCCATGGCTCTAGTGTTTGTTTGTTTGTTTGTTTGTTTGTTTGTTTGTGACAGAGTCTCATGTAGACCAGACTAGCCACCCTTGTAGCCAATGGTTGCCTTGAACTTCTGATTCTCCTGCTTCTGTTGTATCTGAGAGCCACATCCCCAGTCTCTCTCCTATGACTTTAAAGGAAAGACTTTCAGTTAGCGTTGGCACCAACTACATTCAGAGAAAGGAAAAGCTAGGGACACACTGCAGCCATCACTGTCACATGGACTAGGAGGTCATAGCAGCAGTTATCAATCTAGCTTGATGCAACAATAAAAGCATTTGTAGTCAGACTTCTATGTGCCTCTTTGGCCATTAAGTAGCTGTAGGCCTTTGACCTGCTTTACCTCTGTAGCTCAGTCTGTAAAAAGTAGTGGTCATCAGGTTTCATAAGAATTTGGTAAAGAACAAGTGACTCCTCAAGCAAACATTGTGTGGCAGTGAGAGCTGACAGTTAGCCTCTGCTCTGCTTCATCATACTGAATTCTGGCACCAGCCTTGTAGAGTGCATGTTCTTCTCTCCATCTAAAAGATGCAGGAACTAAGGACCAAGGAAGCTAACTAATCCACACTTCTAGGGAGTGGCACAATTACCACTTTCATTTCAAAGGTCATAATCAGCCTACTGCATGGGTAGAATGTTACAGCGCCTCTGTGTATCTCTACATGGAGCTTGCCTCCAAGTACTTCACTGCGCATTGCAAGAGAGTTCTGAGTATGAAGACAAAGGGCAACTGTCTGAATGGTTACAGTCTGAACAGTGGAATGGGGGCCACTTGCAAAGGAGACAAGTTTCAGAGTTTCAGACTTTAGTGGTCTGACCTCTCATGCCCTGTCAGTGCTCAGATTACTTGCTTCATCCGTCTCCTTGGCATTCCCACACTATGTAAAGTGCCGTTCTCCTCAAGGAGATAGGAAGCCTGCACAGCTGTGAGTTTTGTGTTAAATTGCTCAGCCTTTGCTCTTACAGAATGAAATAACCTCAGAATCCTACCAACTGTTATTATCTAAGTCTTACTCAAACATCAGATATCCCCCAGTGCTGAAAAAAAAAAAAAAGAAATGAAGGGGAAATTAGATTTTCATCTCTTCTCCTATTTTTAGTTTTAAGAAACTTGTTCAGTTCCTTGTTCAAAAGAATTGTGAGCATCATGCCCCATCGTTGTTAGGAATGTGCTTTACAATGAGTGTGCTGCTAGGTAAATTTATATGCATTATTCTATGTTTGAGGCAAACGTTTGGAACTTGTTAGGAATAAATTGTTTAAGAGAAGAAAATCGCAGATGTACCATTTTTCCACTCCCCTTTCAAAGCCCTTGTCCTTGTTTGACATGCAGAAGTGGTAACTGTCCCAAAATGAGATCATTCTGGTACTTTTCAGCATTTTGCTTCTCAAATTATTTCTAGTGTATTGTCAAGCTAAATACTGTGGGAAAGGTTAACAAACGCACCAAGTGTCCTGAATATTGATGCATTATTGGTAGAACATCAAAGAGTTAAGGCTGTGCTTTTTTTCTAGACAAGAAATTTTTGCTCCTCTTTTTCATGATTCATCCTTTCTTGTCTCATCTTTCTTATTCTTTGAAACTTACTTTTCAGAGAATCAAAAATACTGTCTTCATTATTTCTCCCCTTCCTATTCATAAGGGCTCCATTTTTAAATAGAAGAAATGATGTTGGTTCTCCTACAGGGACTGGTAGTGAATTTCTCTTCTGCACTGAATTACACTGGCCTCTAGTGGATGCCTGTCACAATTAGGTTCTGTGTTGATTGGGTTTCACTACAACATGCTTTAAAAATTTAGGGGGAATTTATACAGAATAACATAATAATTTCTGGGGGGGGATTGAAATTGATGTCATCATGAAAGTTATTAGGCTTTGTATAAATAGCTCCAGACTTATCAACACACTTTTTAACAAGCTTAGATTATCTTCTGCAGTCTTTAAAAATGGAGAGCTGGTGAGACGGCTCTGTAGAGTAAGCAGGCTCAGTTCTCAGCACCATCAAGGCACCTTACAGTGTCTGTGACTCCTCTAAGGGCCCAGTCAGTGCGCTCTTCTCACCTCTGCAGACTCTTGCACACATGATGTACATAAATTCATGCAAGCTAATACACACACACACACACACACACACACGAGTAAATAAGCAAGTCTTTTTTTTAAAGAAATGAAAGCAAAGGGAGAATTCTGCAGTATATACTCTGCAATATACACTCTGCAGTAACAGAATGTATACAACAGTATACATTCTGCAGTATACACTCTGCAGTAACAGAAAAGCAGATGAAATGAAGTGACTAACATGAACCAGAGCAGCATCCCAGTGGAGTTTCCCCACATAAATTTAAGAAAAACCGTCCTGTTGCAAAGTGGTGGGTACCCAGCAACACTAGCATGTGCATTTTAGTGCATATCAACACAACACAGGGTCCGTTTCAACTTTCAAAGGCATTCATAAGTGATAACACTCTTCTCTTTCTTGACCATATGTCATAAAATCTAGTCCTATCTCTATTCTCTTGAAAGAACTACTTAAACTCTTCCTTAAAAGACTATACTCTGCCCACCCAAATCAACAACATATCCTTGAATTACTTGGTTTTTTTTTTTTTTTCTGCTTCTGGGTTTCTTAGGAGATCATGTAAGAAACTAGCCAGGTTTTGCCTCATGTGAAAATTTGTCTGTTTGGATCTGAGGGATCTGCTTCCAAGATGACTCACTTGGCAGAGTTGATGAGAGGATTCAGTTCTTTGCTAAGTAGAACTCTGTCTAGTGCCCTCAAGACCTCACCTTTGTTTCCCTCAACATGAGTGGTTTCATCTGGGGGACTTTTTACAGCTGGGCATAGAGCTGACTAGGTACAACCTCCACAAATTCTGCTCAGGAGATGCATATCATATGTCGTGACTTTGTTCCCACTAGAAAAGAAAAATTAAACACCACACTTTTAAGGGCGTACCACTGAGACTCTATGGGCATATTTGAAACTATCACATTTGTCTCAAGTTTAATCATTGTATTTGAATATATAGGAAGCACTATTTAGGACTTAGTAAGGAATTGAGCCAAATCAGATGAGTTGGATAACTGAAGCTATTATAGTGAAGGAATGTGGGACAAAATAACCTGATGTCATAGCTTTGCAACCAAGCAGGGCTGTGACCTTGGATCATCTGATATTTCTGTTCTGTATGCTTTCTGTAAAAATTATAAAATGATTAATTTTCTTATAGGATTGTGGTAAGATTTAAGTTAATACATAAAAACAATACAGAAACCACTTAGAAAAGTATATGGAATCTAATGACAGACCAAAGAGTGTTAATAACTACTTTTGACATTAGAATTGCTTCTGTCACTTGTGAGTTCATGCTGTGCAACTCCTTAGCTCCTCTTCCTAACCTAAGAAAGCCCTTGAGGTAGAAGTAAAGCCCCAAGCCTGAGGAGAGCAGTGACAGCATGAGGACTGAGGTGTATGGGTATAGAAGGCACCCCGAGGATAGCAGTTCCTCAGCATAGGGAGAAGGCTTGCACACATGAAACCTTGAAGACACATTTGGTTCGCTGTGTTTGTCTAGTAAACTTGTTTTTTTTTTTTTAAAGATAGATTTCTGGTTTTGAAAACTGGAAAGATCAAGGTCTTTATTCCCATGTAGCATTTGGATGTTGTCTTAGTAACATTTCTATTTCAGTCAAAGACACCATGACCACGGCAATTTATAGAAGCTTTCAGTTCCAGAGGATGAGTCCATAGTGGGGAGCATTGGTGATAGGGCATGGTGCTGGAGCATTATGTCTGATCCATAGGCAGGAGGCAGAAGGCAGGGTGGGCTCGGGGAGACAGAGAAAGCAAGCAAAAGCAGAGTGAGAAGGGTGTGAGCTTTCAAAACTTCAAAGCACACTGCCATTGGCATACCTCTGAAAGTGCTATACTTCCCAATCCCCCAAAAACAGTTCTACCCAGCATTCAAATATATGGACCTATGGGGGTTCACTGTCATTCAAAGTACCACATATGGGTTATATGCCAAGCCTTCTTTTAAAAGAAACATACCTTCTCTGATTTGTTCTTTCCTGTTATCTTAGTCCATAACTTGGTTATTTATTCATTTGAGTATGCCCTTGAGTATGCTGCATTTGGAACCTATTCTTCAACTGAGCATGAGCAAACTGCACTTTAGTTAATTCACTGATGCTCTCAGAAGATGTTTCTGCAACTTCAGGGCATCCTGCCCATCTTGGGAGATGGGCTCTCTAACCAATAGCATGAACCAGAGCATCGTTGCTCACCTTAGATCAGCCTGGGCAGGAGTCATCGTCTTCTAGCCAGCTGGCAAGAAATGTGGGGTACATGTAGATGATACGGTGTGAAAGAACACGTTACCAATCTTTGTGTGTGGCAGAAACTGACATTAAAAAAGATGTGAGCTAGGCAGAACAAGTAAGGACCTGGAGATTCCCTCAACTGCTGTATCTGAAGTGAGAACTTAGACATGACCCTCGTGGTTATCTTACAGAGACAGGAGTACCTCAGGGCATTGTATCTCTATCAATCCAGTATATTTCTACTTCTAAAGAAATAAAACAGCCATTAAACCTATAGGTTGAAGACAAGAGACTATTGCAGAAAACCACAACTGGTCAAAATTCAGAGAACAGTTGACTCTGAGATGTGTAGCCACAGTTGATACATCTCTAACACAACTCCTTCACCTAAGGCTTGGGCAACATTTTGGAATAAGGGACCAGAAAGAACTGACACACACATACAGTCACACGCACACAAGCACTTACACACACATACACACACACCTTAACTACACAGTACAACCTGCTCAGTCTATTTAGTGTCACTTTTATGTGTATGATTTCAGAGCCGTTTGTACTGCATAGCCAGTCAGGTTCACGTTCCTGGGGAAGGAAGGACTATCTCCCACCCTCAGCATTCCTTAGCTGCCTGTTATCTATCTATCTATCTATCTATCTATCTATCTATCTATCTATCTATCT
>NW_021604665.1:4991302-5033057 GCF_004785775.1 Grammomys surdaster | reverse complement strand
TCTATCTATCTATCTATCTATCTATCTATCTATCTATCTATCTATCTGTCTATCTATCTATCTATAGGACCAGGAAATCTGCTATGTTTTTAGAAATGACAGGGAAGCTTTATCCATGATACCTCAACAACATGGCTGCCTTAACAAGACCTGAGGAAGTACAACTCCAGCAAACATGCCAACACGAAAGGGGAGCATCTCAGAGGACCCCACCCATAAATAATATGAACCTAACTGGCTCTGTGTGAACCTGACTGGCTATGCAGTACAAACGGCTCTGAAATCATATACATAAAAGTAACACTAAGTAGACTGAGCAGGTTGTATTTGTATAGTTAAGGGGTGGGTATATGTGCACGTGTGCATTTGCATGTATGTGTGTGTGTGTGTATGTGTGTATATGGGTGTGGGGTGTGTGTGTATGGGTGTATATGAGTATATGTGTAGAATAACCACTCAGAAGCTTTAGAAGTTAGCTTCTGTTTCCTCCTGCATGGATTATCTTGGTTGTGATGTCATCCTGTAGTATATGTTGTCATTGAATAGTGACAGCTCAATACACAGTTTGTTTAACAAAGCAGAATGCTGTAGTCATTGAGATAAATGTGAGGCTATGGGAGTTAAGTCCCCCCGACCCCCCCATCCGTGGCCACAGAGCCGTGTTCTCACTCAGAGAGCATCTTTCAGGCTGGTCTCCATTGTTGCCCAGGATCTTCCTGCAGGCCTAGTGGGAAGCCACAGAGGTTTGTTTTTATTGTGCCCATCATTCATTATGCTGAAATGAGAATGGGAGCCACCTTGTACTTGGGCTTCCTTAGGTGTCATTTGTAGCTAAGAAACCAAGTGAAGTCCTTTCAGTGCTGGGAAGCTCGCTTCACAAGGCAAAGGATCAACTGTCGTTCATAATGGACAGGACCAACAGCATTTGGCTTGTTTGCCTTTTTCTGCCTTTAACTTGGTTATAAATGCAGACAGTTAATGAGCAGTCATTTCAGATCCTTAACTGTTACCCTTCTCCCAAGATCTAGAGAAAACAATTGCTGATGACAGCAATGTAGTTGCCAGTGCCAATAATTTTAAGACTGGTTTTGCTTTTTTCTTCTTGTCACGAAGCTTGTGACCCTCATTCCTTATACAGAGGGTTAAGCTGAACAAAAGCATTGCTGTAAGTCTTCCAGTTCTAAAGGGTTTAGCCTTCACAATACAGGGATTTTCCCTAAATTCAGGGCTAGTGAAATAACAGTTCACTCAGCTCAAGGTGTAGAGAAGAGCCTTTACTTAAGGATGAATTGATAATGATGGTGAGGTTTTGGGTTTAGGCTCTCTCCCATCCTGAAATCTGAAATGAAATGAAGAGAAGTGGTTACACGATTGGGGTGGTGAGGGAATGAAGAAAGGACAGACAGACAGACAGACAGACACACACACACACACACACACACTGAGGGGTACGGGGGGAGAGAACAAAAACACCTGGGTCAGGTGGATGGTGTTTGCTGATGGAGCCACACCTTTTGCACCACAAGCTCAGCATGGTTACTGTATACTACACAGGGGGCAGAGTCAGCCTCCAGGGGCCCTCTACAGCCTAAGCATCCAGAAAGAAGCTATGGTTGCTAGTTTTTGTTCACACTGACCAATCATCAGTAAATCCTAACAACCAGAGGAAGAAGGCTTTGCCAATTTCAAACCGGACCCATATGGGAAAAGAAAGACCTTGGTGCCAGTCATGGCTGTGCCCTGTCCACAATGCACATTCACTCAGGAATTAAAGGCCACAAAAGTTGGCCATTGGTGGAAGAAGATGTGACCACTTGCATTTGACCCTGAGATGGAAAGAGTTGTGCTCCTTTTGTATCAGACTGTGGGGAATACTTTGCCAGCATAATTTGCTCCAGATACGCTATGGTGACATTTACTGAACAGCTAAGTAAATAGATCAATCAGGCTTCCACACAACAAGTTACAGCAAAGTTGACAGTGATATCAGTAATTGTCTTCAGCAGAGGATGCTTTTTTTGACAGTAACATTTGATGCTAAAAGAGTAGCCTGGATTCTATGGTTTCCTTTCCTTCTGGTGGTATTACTAGGTGTGAGCCCTGCCTGGGCATTTCAAGGTAGCCCCCCACCACCCAATTCAAATGGGTGTGTGTGTGTGTGTGTGTTTGTGTGTGTGTCTGTCTGTCTTTTCTTCATTCCCTCACCACCCCAATCGTGTAACCACTTCTCTTCATTTCATTTCAGATTTCAGGATGGGAGAGTCTGTCTGTCTGTCTGTCTGTGTCTGTCTGTCTGTCTGTCCTTTCTTCATAATTACTGTTATAAAGGAGGAGCCTGATGTCCTCCTCTGGCCTCTGCGTGCCGATGTGCTAGTGCCAGTACCCACCACGCGTGCACCCATACATATCGTACATACCATACATGTACACAATAATAATCTTAGTAGAAACGCTAATCTAGATGAAGTAGTCTGTAAGCTGCTGAGGTTTTAATAAGTAAACACAATTTCACTCTTCCCTGCGAGGTACTCATCTGCTTGGTGTTTTAATAGGAGTTCCTATCAAGACATTGTTTTTCCAGAGATCTGAGTGATCAAACTGGTTTATCTGAGCAGCTGTGTGAACAGTCACAGTCATCACATTCCACCTTCATCTTGCATTAGACTTGTTATTTACAGAAACAGTGGGTTTTGCTATTAACTAAATTTATCTTCATTTCTCTGTGCTGTGAAATGTGAATCTGTGCAGGCCTAAGTTTTGGCTCTGACTGCTTAGCTATTTTTTTTTTAATTGATGTCAGTCATGAATAAAGAAGAAGAAATTACCCATAGAAGTAATTGTTTTTCTTTTCTTAGGAACAGTTAGCCTGTGGAGGCCATTATGTTGTGGGGCTAGACAGATAGACTGCCTGTTTATAGATTAATAAATGGGTCCTTCACCAAGTTTCCAGTTGTATGGGTGTTCTCTATATCAATTCCCCAGCTAATGGTGATGGAGTACACATGCTCACATTCATCAAGGTGACATAAGTCTGAGATGATTGGACAATACTGTTCACAAGGAATGAGCCAATAAATATTCTTAATCTGTACTAGTGTAGCTCTCATACAAATAAAATATAGTGTTCTAGCTTCATTTCCGTAGTTGTGATAAAGTACCCTGACAAAAAGGAAGGAACTTAGAGGAAAGAGTTTTTCAGCTTACACTTCTAGGTTATACACCCATAACCAATCACCATGGGGAAGTCAAGGCAAGAATCCCCAACAGCTAGTCACCTTGCATCCACAGTCAAGAGCAGAGACAAAGAAATGGAAATGCACTGCTTGCTTACTCAACTTCATATTTCCACTCATAAAGTTCAGCACCCACTGCCTGTGGAATGGTGCTGCCCACAGTGGTCTGAGTCTTCTCAAACTAATTAACTAAGAGAGGTCCTCACAGACAAGCCAGTAGGTCAACCCAGTGCAGACCAATGATTCTAAGTTGTGTCAAATTGACAGTTAAAACTGACCATGACTTCTAGATACTACTTTGTGAGTAATGAATGTTCTTCCTTGAAAGTGGGTATCCTTTATTTGGAAGCCATTTTTGTTACAAAAAGAATATTTCTTTTTGTTTTGACTTAATTACTTTCTGAAAAGAATTAATAGGTTGGAAAAGTGATTACTTAAGAGTTCTCAAGAAAAGTGTCCAAGACCTGGGAGAGTGGTGGTTATGTGTCCATCATGTAGAAGTGAAGGTCAGAGGGCCAGTTCCAGAAATCGGTTTTCCCCCTTCTACCTTATTTTCAGGCAGGATCTCTCTTGTTTCTGTCACTGTGTTGTGATCTCTAGGCTGGCTGACACACAAGCTTTCAGTTAATTCTCCTGTCTTTACCTCTTACCTTGCCATAGGACAGTGGCTATTGCAGATGTGTCACCACAGCTAGCTTTGCACGTGTGTTTTGGGAATTGAATGCAGGTTTTCAGTTTTCTGTGGTAAGCACGTACATCTATTGAGTCATCTCTCAAGCTCCCTTTTCTAAAAAGTCCATTTCTTCTGGTTGGGTTTTGTCACTTTGACAGAAACCTAGACATATCTGGAAAGTGGGAGTCTAAATTGAGACAGTTGCTCTGAAAGAATGGCCTGTAGGCAAGTCTATTGAATTATCTTCTTGATTAGTGGTTGATGTAGAAGTCTCCACCACTACTCTGTATGGTACTGTTCCTGGACAGATGGTCCTGGGTTGTATAAGGAAGGTAGGCTATGCAAGACTGGAGGACAAAACCAGTGAACAGTTGCCCTTCATTCCCTTTGCATGTTCCTGCCTTAAGTTCCTATCTCAGCTTTCTTCAGTGATGGACTGTGATGTGGCCTAGAAACTGAAATGAACCCTTTCCTTCCCAAGTTGTTTTTGGCCATTGTGTTTTATCACAGCAATAGACAGTTAACTAAAATACCATTCTAATGTTCATTTCTTAATTAAGGCTTACATGTCTGTCCTTTTTTTTTTTAAAGGATTTTTTACCTATTGGTAAAAGTTGTGACTGTCTCTTTGGTCTTTTTACACCTAGATGACTCAGTGGCCAAATTATACATGCTATTAGCTCTTGCAGTAGATATTACAGATACTCCTAAAACAGAAACCCAGGTGTGTTTACATTCTGGATGTCCAAGTGGTTTTTATAATTGTGGTTCTAGCTGTGATCTTAGTTCAAAAGAATATAGGAAATGACTCTGTAATGGACACAAAACAGCTGGGTTATTCTCCAAATCTCTTACTTTTTAACCCAAGCCCAACCAATACTTCTGATACTTATATTCAGAGAAATTTCCTCCTTGAAAATCCTTGAAATAGTTGATTCAGCCATAGTTTCTGTGTTTGCTGCCAACTGGAGAGTCAGCTGTAGTCCATGCTGGCCTGGTCAGGTTTTTCATGGCTGCTGTTTCTTAGTGAATGCTTTCCTTAGATACCATAAATCTAACACAAGTAGAAAGAAAGAGCATCTCTGTAAATGAGGCTGAGGTCTTTGTGCCACATAACCACAACTTTCCCAGGTCTTGAACATTTTCCTTGAGAACTCTCAAGTAAGCATTTTTCCAACCCATTAACTCTTTTCAGAAAGTGATTCAGTTGGGTGATGTAGGTTAGAACACAGAGAATTTGTCAAACCACTCAGATCAAGAGTCCAAGTCACTTGACCAGAAGATGATGTTGTTTGGGGAATATAAGGTACACCTACTGTATGATAGAACGTGCTTTGGAAAACTTAAGACTTGCAGGGGCAAACGTACTTTTAGGGAGAGGAAATGTGAGTTTAGAATTTTATGGTACAATATTCACATTGTTTTCTACCTGTTAATCTAGCATTTGTTCTGGAAGGTTGCCTGGACCTGCATAGTGCTAGGAGTTCATATGTATTTTGTTTATATGCACCTAAACATAAATATGTAATGAGATTATTCGTGTTTATGTAACTTCAGAGCTGGGGAACAACTGTGTAATATAATCATTTTAACTCTGGTACTCCCCAGACAGCCATTGTTAACAGGTTAGAGGCCTCCCTCATGGTACTCAGATGCAGCCCCATCATCCTTATCAATACAGCGTTGCAAACAGCCAATTACAATGCATATGACCACTGTGTCTTCAGCATTTGTTCTGCTACCTTGTCCTGAAAATGAGCATTCATTTGTTTCTTTGAAGATAGATTTTTGTCATTATAGTTTTCTTGGTCATAATTACAAATTAAACAGTATCAAAGGCATGGATCTCAGTGTCCGAAGAGAGTAATCAGTCTGCACAGAAGGGTCTTGTCAGTTCTCCTTCTAGCACAGACCACAGTCCAGGTTTTGAAGACCAAGACCAACGTTTCTACTATGATTACTGTCTTTAGCTCTTTCTAAATAGGCACTACACTCCAAAAACTCTGGGAAATTCTTTTATAGATGAACAAAGCATTTTAGGTTGTGGAGAACCAAAACTCATTTGGTCTTCCCCCGAGAAGAGCACATTAACTGGTTGTCCAGTGCCAAATGGCCATCCCTGCGAACATACATGCAAGTAACATTCTATTGATTCAATAGGCTATATGTAGGAATATACAAGTATAAACATGTATGAATGCGGCAACAATTAGTGATATAAGAGGACATGAATTTGAAAGAGGGTATGGAGGTAGGGGCACCATGGAAGGGGGGCTTGGAAGAAGGAAAGAGAAAGGAGAAATGTAAGTGCTTTTTTATAATTTTTGAAAATTATAAAAGACATCTTCATTTTAACTAAACAATAAAATTTGAACACCAGAAAATGGGACTTGAGAATATTTCCTTGATACCTGGTAGTGGGACCAAAACAGAGTGGGGGATCCTGCCTAGCCACGGGGTCATGAGTGTTAGACAGCTAGGGAGAGTGGGACAAGCAGAGGACTGCAGGAAGACTGGCTTGAAACAAAGCTGATTCCGTTTCCTGCATCTGTGGGAGCTGAACTGATTCTTTGAAGCCAAGTTTCCATGTATGTGCCAGATTACTGCTGGCACCAAAGAGAACAGGCACATGGTTACATTGATCCTCCCCATGAGAATGTTACCTATTCTTATGGGAAGATGTCAGCCAGAAAAAAAGAATTCCCAAGAGAATACATAGATGAAGGACAAGTGAGTCCTATTTTAGTTCCCTCCAGATGTCCTCAGAAGTCAGACTGAATGGGAACTTGGCTCCTTAACAAAACCCCATCAGATGGCCCTGCTGTGCTCATGTTGACAAAGGTGGGTTGGAATGATTGTGTTCACTTTGATTGGTGAATTTCAAATGCCAAACTGCTGCTTGCTATGGATGGGGATGATGAGGGCATTTTCTTTCAGGCTAAGGTTTTTAGGATGTATTTATTCTGAGCACACTACAAGAATTTCCCTTTTTTCCTGAAATTAAAAGAGTAGAGGGAGATAAGGATGGTGTTTTTCAAAAACCAATGTTTTGGGGGTTGCTTTTCTTTAGGGGAATCTTTTGTAGCTATTTTGTGCATGGATGCCTTAACTCAAAGGAAGTGCAGTCAGCCCACATTGTGAATCCACATCTAAGAATTAAACCAACCTCAGGATACATGTGTACTAAATATTTACATGCTTTTTCTTGCCATTACATTTAAGTAATAACGTGTAACAAGTACTTACCTGGCGTTTGCATTGGATCGGGTGCTATAAATGACTTAGTGATGCGTTAAAGAATGCAGGAGGACACAGGGAGGTGATATGCAAATGTGTCATTTCACCTGAGAAACTCCAACATCTGCAGCCTTTCTCCTTCAGCAGGGCTGGGGAGGGGTGTCCTGGAACAGGTCCCTGTGGTATCAGAAGATGACTACATGTTCCAGTTCTCTCTGAGAAGGCACCACAGGCTGCAGAGCAGACCTGCCCTGCCCACTCAAATGTCAGCAAAGGCCAATCCTGTCCCAGCTGAACTGATCTGTCTGCTTATTTGTAAGATTACAACAAAGCCTGAGATTGGATTCCTCACCTGAATCACTTCCTTATTGACTGAATCCATGCAGACTCCCCTCTAATTTAGCAGAGTATTCTTATTAAACCCAGGCGTATAAACATCAATTATCTAAGCCGCGTCTAATTTCCTTCACCATTTATGTTCCTTCATTGGTTGCCAGTGGATTATAAGACATGATTAGAATTCAGCAGGAAAATATCAACAAAAATGAGAATCTAGTCCTAGAAAAAAACAGATGCTTAGACAAGAGCAACAGTGTTCAGAATTAAATTCTGTGTTTAAAAAAAGGGTCCTTATCTCAACCAATATAAGCATGCTTACTTGAGTTTTATTAGCCTGATGCCCACTGCACAGGCACTAAATTAGCATGGCAAATTGGAGTGGACAGAAATAGAAAGCAGCAGCTGCTTTTCTGTGCTTCATGTATATACTGCAGTGTGTGTGTGTGTCTGTGTGTCTGTGTGTGTGTGGTGTCGTGTCTTCCATGTGTTGATATATGCACGTATTTACATGTACAAGTACAGTTGTGCTCACCTGTGCATACACTTGTGAATATCAGAAGTCAACTTTGGTATTTTCTTTTATTCTCTATCTTAGTTAGTTAGTCAGTCAGTCAGTCAGTCAGTTGTTTGTTTGTTTAAGATGGTCTCTCAGGGAACATAGAACTTACTGTTTCAGCTATGCTGGGTCACACTGAGCCCTAGTATCCTCCTTACTCTGTCCTTCTAACACGTTTATAGGTACATGCTGCCATGCCAAACTCAGGTCCCATGCTTACTCAGAAAGCACTTTACCCACAGTGCTCCACCCCAACCCCAAGTTGCTAAAGCATATTTTAAATGAAGCGTAGTAACAAAGCCATTACCCCAACCTGCTACCGCATATTTTGGATACAGCACAGTAACAGAGCCTCCCCAGCCTGCTGTATCATCTTTAAACACAGCATAGTACCTAATCATTTGTAGCAGCCATTGCAAAATGGCCATGACACATGGACCCTTTCTCTCTGTTCACTTCTAGCAATGGTCAGGATGGAAAGAGAATAAAGAAATGCAAAGATTCTGTTTGTGGACTTGTGACTGGTAGAGCATTTGTTCTGGTTTGTTTGTTTGTTTTCTGTTTTTTTAAGTAGTAGTAGATTGGAATGGACAAACCTAGCTACAGTCTCCTTAGATAGCCTGGGTACCTGCAGTTGTCAGTGATGGCAGGGAAATAATGTAACGCAGATGCCTTATAATCTGAAGGGTATTGTCATAGACATCAGAGGGTTCAAGGAAGAGGGCTGAGGGCACCCTTCAGTGGATTTTAGGGGAGCTGAAATAAATCACGCTTATCTCAGGAGTTAGCTTACAGCCTGAACTGGCCCCTGCTTGTTTCTATTAAACTTTATTGGAACACAGCCACACTCATTTGTGTAGTACCCCCCGACTCTTGTCCCAATGACCAAGTTGTGCAGTTGTAAAAGAACTGGGCTCACTGAGCCCAGAAGGCTTACTGCTTCATCCTTAATAGAACAGACTAATTCCTGATGCACATTGCTAGCTGCCTGCCCTAAGATTGCTGGCTCTTGCTTGTGGCACATGTATGAAAACAGACACTGGTGTGAGTTGTGACTACAGTGAATGGCATGGCCTCCCTTATTTCTCCCTGAGCCTCAGTTTGACCATAAATAGAAATAATAAATCTTGTCTTACGAGCTTAATATAAATATGTGGTGGATGCTGGGTAAGTGTGAGTTTCCTGCCTGGTCTCAGTGAGGTCTAAGTAGGTGCCTGAAATCCACAGGCTTCTCAGTGCTAGTCTCACAGTGAACCCCGAGAGCCTTTATGGTTCGATGCTGGGGATGGCAGCATCCCCATGAGATCCCCATGGATCTCATTTCCCACACCCCAGCACCTGGTCCAGACTCTGTTCACTTCCCAGGGGACAGTTCTTTCAGTACCTCAGCCTTCCCAGATGGGCCCACTTTTGGCTCTCTTCCCTGCTCTTGACCACCTGTTTCTCCTTGACTCTCTGTAGCCCGAGCTTAAATGTCTCTGCCCCAAGAGGCCTGTCTACTCTAACATCTTACCCTTGGGTTCTCATGATATTTGTGTTTCCTCCTCTCCATAACCTAGCAGAGTTTACAACTTCAGATACAGATCAAGACCATGTTTGCCGGATTAAATTATTTTCCTGCCGTCTAGATGGTTAAAGGAGTACCTAGCTCAGAGCGGACCCTCAAGAATGTTTGTTAAATACATACCTTGCACACTTTTGAGCAACAGCAACATTGGCATTTAATAAAAGGGACTCCTTACACTACTAACGTAAGGGAGTGTGGTTTTCAGCCCAATGTTCTGTTCAAATAGTCTGGCACAGGGTGCTTATCTCCTTGAGTGCCGGGTTTGTTTTTTTCATTTGTAAAGCAGGGTATTATGTACCTCTTATATTGATGGTTGAATTAGGGTTATCAGTAAGAAGATGTTATGCCTTACATGTCTCATAGGGCCTTATAATTTTGATAGCTCCAAAGAATGCTTGCTAGTCATTAAGCTATAGCCTCAATGGCTTTCACTGCTCTCTGTTTTCTTGTCTATAAATTGAAGATGAAAATTATACCTGCCTTGTGTGATACTCATGTGTCAATCATGTGACATAATAAGCCTTCCATCTTTTAGTAAATAGAATAGTTTTGTTTGTGAAAACTAGTATGTTCATCCTTTGTGAATGACTTCCAAGAAAGGTGTATCCTAAAACAAAATTTTGTAGATAGTTGAATTCACAACTCCCTTCCAGCTCTCCACCGCTGTATCTGCACATGCATTCTGTTATTACTGCTTTGCGTTTAAAGACATGGTCTTCATAGCAGTAGCTGTAGGACATCCAGTAGGAAGGACTTCCAGAACATTCCAGACATGCATATATGAGGTCAGTGGGTAAGAATCCTCCACTGCAGCAAAGCGGTTCATTGTTGGGTTTTGTGTTTATTGTTTTCTTTGTTTATTTGAGAGCTTAACAAATAGCAATGGCTGCAGCTTTTTTATTTTCAAAGTTCATCTTTTCGATTATGGACTATATATAATCTGTGGCCAGTGTGTGTTTCGGAAGCTCAAACACACAGAGACATTTGGGAACTGATGTTTGGATGACCCAGCCACCTGCACAGCTGCCAGCAGTTGTTCCAGACTCCACTGCAGGGGCAGCTGTCTGGGACCTCGGGACCTGGGCTCCCTGGCACCTTCTCCACCTTCTCGGATGATCTTTACTTTTGTGCAACAGTAAATAGCAACTCTGAGGATTCTCACCCAAATCTTGGAAATGCCTGTTACTTTAAGCACTTCAGAATCTGCTAGGAGCAGCTCTGAACATTTACAGAGACCTACAAGGGGAAAAGGGTTGTAGTTCTTGTTGTTTTAATTCTTGGTGCCAAAAAGCAGACAGTAAAGTTAAAGAGCTGCTTTTGCTACTATCGCGTAACAGCAGCTTGTGGTTGTAAAATGAGTGAATCTGTGAAGCACCCATTGAAAATGTGACATGCTTTATAAATGCTAAATAATAATAATGATGTCACAAGGCTTTCATTTTTAAACTGTCTTAATTTCATTCTCAGTTTGAGCTTGCAGATTACAGTACTTAATTATAGAAATTGGCCCAGAGTAAAACCTTAAATCAGATTTCCATTAAAGTGCATGACTGCAGCAAATTACTCTATAGTGGGAAAGAAGCTGAGAGTTGTAACACCTGCTGGAAGAGGATCTCCCTAGCACCCAGAGGCACCTTTCCTGCCAGGCCATATAGAACACTGTGCATCTTGAGCAGATCCAGTCTCCTAACCCCAGAGCCTGTGTATGTCTTCTGTTGCTTTTCCTATAGAAAAGCTTCCCATGGAAGCTGCTGTCAACCTTGATGTCACTCAGCTCTGGAATTGGAAGGAATAAGCCAGGGAAGCCACTCTCCTGGCCCTAGACCTGGTTCTGGCCACGTTGTCCTGCATTGCCTCAGGTTACCTTCCATGTCAGGCATGACGTGCCTCCGTGGGTACCATATTTGCCTCCATGCAGCTTACGTCCTCCTCCTTAAGATCCTTGCGTTGCACACTGGCTAAATGTGTTGCTTTCCTTTTAGATAAAGGTTGTTCTATAAGGAGAACCTATGTTAAGGTTGGGCTCCTGCTGAGCACAGTGAGACACTTATGTGAGGCTCATGGGACCTGACACCCACTGAGACATTCACAGCTTGTATCTGATGATCACTCCAGGGCATTCACCTACTAAGTATAATTGTCACCGGGGTCACAGACATCACTTCTTTCTCACCCCCTCCACTCCTGCCTGTTTAGATAAATTCACCTTAGTTCATGTGAGCTTATAGAACAATCACATGGTTTCAGATTAAACTGAAACTGCACACTGACTCCCTGTAACTCAGTGACACATGAACTTGTCCTTACTTTGTACAGGTCACAGGTACCAGTCTGTGTTTACTGGAATGCCCAATTTTTCCTCATAAATGCTAGTGTGTGCCTCTTCAGTTCTGTCTCAAGGCCCATGAAGGAATTATTGCTTTTGAGCACTTGTTCTTCTATTGTCCTGACAAGTTCCCCTCCATCCCACAGTTGTTTGGAAATTAGTGTTCTATTAAGCATCAATGCTAACAGCATTTAATGGTTGCCATTAGAAAGCAGGCTTCTGCTTACCAGTGAGCCTGCTGTGAATGGAAATGGGAGGTTTCTTTCTTGGGAGTAGCCCCCAGTCCCTAATTGACTTGAAAATATTGCTTATCTATTTTATTACTAAGCTGTTACCTTTCTATTAAAGTTTAGTCACTGTGCTCCTGTTACATATTGGGAAAGGTTTCCTCTCACAGCCTTCATAGTCTGTCCAATCGTGTCGCTACCTGCTGGAAAAAAAGTCACGAGCACGTAAGCTGAGAACAGCTTGCCAAATAGTGCACATGCACCATCTCACTGACACCCTGAAGGGGTCTTATGGACCAGGGACTATTTATTACTCTTGTCTTACAGATGAGGAAACCATATTCAAGAGAAGTTACATAGCTTAACCAGGTTGCAGCCTCAGCAACCAGCATAGATGAACAGCCAGTAGATTTTTAAGCAGTCTGTTGGCCATGTGACTGTCACTGCCCTATAGCTCTCTCCACTGCAAATGGCCAACCTCACTGTATTATAAGCATGTTCTGGGAGGATCAGAATAGGAAAAAACAAGAAATCATGTAATGACACATCTAGAGTTAAGTGCTATAGAAATATAATCTATTCTTTTCTCCTTTGTTATCTGCAGTTAATTTATCATATGGGACCCATAGGATCTAAAGTGGCATGCAGCATATAGATACATGCTTAGCAATTAGTGTAGTATGCTTTAATTGCCACTGTATTGTTAGAATTTTGATGCCTTGAGCTTGATGAATAACTCTTTTCTGTGGGTGTTATCTATTAATCTAAGTAATGAATTCTTTCCATTATCTTGTTCTTTGTGTTAATTATACAGGATTTTCTTATACCTATTTATCAAGTTAAGACAAGTACAATATTCTTTTTACCCCACATGCCTGTAAATGTGGAATCTGTACAAACAAGTGAACATGATGGGTTTAAATTTACATTTCTGAAAAATTCTTGTTAGTAACTTGACTCTTTCTATAATGTTATCTCTTTATCTTTTTTTTTAAATCAAACCAGTTGTCGTCTAAGATAGTTAAATTATGTCTGGATTTTGAGCATGTGCCTTAAGCATGTTAAATGGTATTAAGAAGTATGGCAAGGTTGTAGTCTTTACTTTTTAATGCAAACAGCACATACTAAGTTCTGAGATTTAAAACTATTGTGCTAGCCACAAGAACAAAATTTAAATACACATCATAAAGAAAAAATAATGACACATTTCATTTGAAAAAAATAACCACTTAAACCAGATCCAGGTATCAGTATTTAAGAAACCCAGAGGGCACGATACAGTAGAGAAATGGACAGAAGTTGGATTCATTTTGGGTTCTGTCTCAGTTCAGAAGACTAGATGGTAAAATGGGTTAATAATGATATATTGTTATTTATTCATTACAGAAGCTTACTTTTTGTGCCAGTCTTGTCTGTTTTTAGTATTTCTTACTCTTTGTAAAAAATGACAGAAATCAAGAAGCCTTACTTAACAATCCCTGTTATTTGACTAGCTGGTTTGAGGCTGTTGGCTGCCACATTATGACAGCACTTCCTGTTTGGGATTTCAGGTGGAAGCCATTCTCGTCAATATCTTTGGTGGGATCGTCAACTGTGCCATCATTGCCAATGGAATCACCAAAGCCTGCCGGGAGCTAGAGCTCAAGGTGCCACTGGTAGTCCGGCTTGAAGGTGAGTCACAGGAGTTTGCAGCACCCATTTCTCTTCCCAACATGCTCTGGACTCACATACTTCCTAAGCTCCAGGAAACTGGGTTGAAGGAAATGCAGCAGACTGAGCATTGCACACCTCCTCTGAACTCTGGCAGGCAGCTGCAGTTGCAATTCCTCAGACATTGTGGGCCTAGGACTACCCAGATTTGCCAGGCTGGTTCCAGAGCTAAAGCCCTCGTATTATAGAGGCCATTGTACAAATACCCAGCATATGTGATCTGTTTTCTCTTACATTCGAACCTATGATAGGATCAGTTTATAAAATAGGCACAGTAAGAAATTAACAATAGGTAGAAATAAGATAGACAATCCAACATTATAGTGAAACTAAAAAGTGAATTTGGTTTCTTTCTCTCAAAAACATCAAGACAATTATTTTCATAATTGGTTACTGTACTGTGGGAAGAGAAACCACAGATCAAGGGAGATGGTATGCGTATGTATGTGTGTATATTTGTATACATATTATCTTTGTAAACATGACTTTTAAATCTGTAATAAGACCGGTAACTGTTTTTAGCTCCCTTATCTGGCTTCTCTATTAACCCTCATAAGACTCAACATAGATAAAGAATGTCTAACCTCAGAGACCTCAATATGTATTTGGACTCGGGAAGGAATGCCTTTTCTAACTTTTGTTCTGTTTGAAATGGGGTCTCCCTATGAGGTCCAGGCTGGTCTTGAACATGCTGTTTGGCCTAGTCTAATCTAGAATTCAAAATCCCCCAGCTTCAGCTTCCCAAGTCCTAAGATTCCAGTACACAGCCCCACACCCAGCTGAGGTGTTTTAGTCAGCTTCTTGTGGAGCTGTGAGCTTTCTTCCCTGGTACTGCAGTACAAGTCTCAGCCAGTTCTACCGAAGGTGCTCCGCTGTGAACTAGGACATGTCTGGGAATGTTCTCATACTCTGCTCTTTTCAGTCTTTTGTGTGTCTGACACTAAGTTGATTTCACTGCATAACCTCATGCTCTGATACCTTTTTTTCAGTTATGCATATATCCCAAAGGTTGACGCAGTTCAAAACACAATACCCCAAATTCATGCTTGTTACTCTCAACACCGCTCCTATTAGGACTGCTTTGAAGGTGCTGGGACACTGTCAAGTATACAGAGGCAGATGCAACTTTTCAAGAGTTTGGATTTTCAGTTTAAGATATAAATTTTATCTTCCACTACAAAACAGTTGTTTTCCTCAAAATGACAAGTTTACTTCACTCATATTTGAGGAAATATCACCAGATAACAGAGTCTGAATAGCCTCAGTGCATTGATTGATCTTTGAAGTAGTTACAGTGTTCCTTGGGAATGGGAATGACTCTGGCCCATCCTTGGGTGTACAAGCACTTCTCCATAGAGACAGCCACCATAATTAACCGAGTAGCTGAGCCCGTTGCTACAGTTATTTATTCTGTAAATATCTCTGTTTGATTGAGTCAGATATCCAAAAAGTGCTCAAGGGCTGAGGCGTAATAAAATGAAACACGCCTCAAGGGCTGAGAGTGTATGGTGGGGTATCATACCAACCACCCGTTCAGTATGGCCCTTACCTTCCGTCCTCATGCATCAACAGCCTCACTCTCCATTACATGACAATCATGGCAGCCTCTTCATCTGTGCCAGTGCCAACTACCATGTGACAGTTTAGCAGAGAGGACCTTCCCATATTTGAAAGCATTTTAATATGAAAACTGAAAGCCATCCACGTTGTCATTGCATTCTGGTTATAAAATTCAGAAGTCCCACTGGGTTGATTTCTTCAGTATCACCTTAGGGGCATCCCAGATTCCCCAGGCTCTGTGCTGGTGCTATTCTCCTAGAGATGGAGTTTGAGGGTAGTTTGACAGCACTGTGTATCTCATCCCCTGATGGAGAAGGCAGAAGAGCTGCAGGTCTTATGTTTATGGTCTCCTTTTTCTCTCGTCTCTCTCTTTCTGCAGCAGTGCCTTTTCCTTACCTGAAATTGTCTGCCTTGTGACCTAAAACCAGAACATCCTGGATTTGATAGAAATACTGACCCCAAAGAGGAAGTAGGGTAGCAGAAGCTCTAGGCAGCAACGCTGAGCGTGAACAACAGAACATTGCACAGAATTAACTCCTTGTAGGAGTACAGAGGCATAGTTGATTCCTGTGAAACTAATAAAAGCCAATGATTAGTGATACTACAGTACAGAAAGCCAGCCCAGGAGTTAATGAGGTCATCAGCTTGGGTTATAATTCTGATTAAAATGTTGATGCCAAACTGGCTTTAGATTCAAAATGACCCCTGACCCTCATGTTATAAAAGCCAAGTGAGGCAGGAATACGTCTCTCTAAGCACGTAATATTAGTATCTGACACTTGGAAATAATTAGAAGTGTTCCTCCTTTCTTCTAGCAGTCCTCACTGGGCCCAAAAGTATTATTCTATGTATAATTATTGTTTGTATAATTCTAGAAATTGCTTCCTTTTTTCTTTAAAACATGAAATTGAGCAAGGGTGAGAACTCAGTGTGCACACAAACCTAAGTTTGATCATCTGGACTCACATTAAAAAAAAAAAAAGGCCAGGTATTGTAGTACACATTTATAATCCAAGCACTGAGGAGGGGAGGGCAGGAGAAGCCGTGACCAGCCAGTGCAGCCTACTTCATGAGTTCCAGGCCAATGAGAAACCCCATCTCAACCAATAAGGCCAACAGGACCCTTGGAACAATAGCCAAGGGTTTCCTCTGGCCTCCACCTGTGAGCACACGCACACATATGTGCACATGTACCTATACACATTTGCGTCTGTGCACAGATGAGCATACATGCACATACATATACAAATTGGAAACAGCCCATGTCTTAATGTCACACTATGCTTAGTATTCCAGAGTAATTGCTGCTCCAAGATACCTGGGAGGTACGTATGTAAAGAAATGCAAATTAACACACCCAAGATTATCTCCCTAAACAGTCTCTGATGTTTTCGTCAGAAGTCTGTTTGAGATAAGAGAGAAAAGCTTTGAAATTTCTAAGCTTGTTAGACAATCATATTTCTTCTAAAGTCTGTGCCTGTGGTTTTTAATTAGTAAATCAGTTATTAAGAAATGCCATGCACAGGTCATAGAACTTTAAACATCAAGGAGGATGAGTAGAAATGTAAAAAGTTAACAAGAGAAATGAAGTAGAAAAAATGACACAGTGAGACAGTACACTAATCATGAATTTGGCCTTGCCTTCCTAGGATCTGTTCCTGTCTTCTTAGCAGTCCTGGGGGCCCAGGCTCCATCACTGAAAACTTGGAAACACTGAGGCATCACACTGTCTGTGTCCCAAAAGTGAAAGTGACGGCTCTAAGACAAGCCCAAAGCTACCTCTGTCTCCCCTAACTGATATAGGCGAGGCTGTCCCTGGTGGTCTTTGCCACTATCCTTTCTATACTCTATGGTCCCTCTTGTGTCACAAGAACCTTTTACCAAGAGGAAAGAAGCAGTAAATTTGGTACTTCTGGAGTAGTAACAGGCTTTCTCTACTTCTGCTATACAAATTGGCATCTTGTGTGATCAGCGTTCTTGGATACATATAGGCTCTCAAGTCAACCCAGCAGATGTGCGACCCAGAGCATGTCCAATAACTAAGAGACAAAGAGCTCCACCAACACCAAAGCCAGACCCTCCTCACACTAAATGGCTACCACAGTAAACACAAGGGACAGAAGGAGTTTTGCTCTGACTCTACTCAGCAGTTTGACCGTAAATAACAAAATGCAGAATTTGTAAAAGATACAAACCGGAAAGGCCCTATAACAAAATAAGTGAGAACCAGGCCAGTGCTCTGTGAGCTAAGGAAACACAGACTCCTGTAAAGTGTGTGCCTTGTAAGCTGGAGGCTTGTGGCTCAGCTGCTTTTATCATTATGTTCCTCATTTAACTTTTAATTTTATTTTTAATCTAATTCATAAAACACAATAGCTATACATACCATGGGATCTTTAAAAGATGTCTATGTTGTGTAATGTTTTAATAAAGTGAACTGTGTGTACTTCAGCTACTTCCTTCTTTATGATGAGAACAGATTTCATTCTGGCTTTCTGAAAAGTATAACATTGTTATCTGTAGTTATCTTGTGCGATTAGTGCCCAATGATTAGCCTGTCTCTGTCCTTATGTACTCCCTAAGCTACTAGTACTCTATTCTACTCTGGAATCTGTTTTTCCTGTCTACCTGTCCATCTATCCATCATTATTGACTACTGTAATTAGGAAGTTTAGAAGAATGACTTTCAAAAGTAATTTTTAGTTTTAATTTAATCTTTAATACATACAAACCATAATTTGTTTTGTTTTGTTTTTTTGAGACTGGTTTTTTGAGATTAGCTATGTAACCAAGATCACATTTAATGCCTGATCTTCCTGCCTTTACCTCCAGAGTGCTAGGATTATAGGCATGGATGCCATGCCCAGCCCTAAATGAATACTATAAACGGGGAATTTCCACGTTGAATGTGGAAGGATAAGATCTGAATGATTGACAGGAAAGAAAGGGGGATTATTGGAAGAAAGTTAGATTCCATCCCTGAGAGTTGGACTGTAGGAACTGAAGCCCAGGCCCTGCATAAACGAGAGGCCATCCTGGGGAGAGTGGGGGCCTCACAGCAGTCTGTGGAAGAACAGAGTGGAGAATGAAGCCTTTATCCACAGCACTGTCTAGAGTCTCAGGCAGAGCTGCCATGTGCAGAGCACAGTGGAGGGCAAAGTACAGGGAGAAAAACACAAGAAATCAGGAAGCCCTAGAGCCTTAAGTCTAGGATTCCAGTGGGCTATGGCCTAGAGTGCAGGGAAGAAGGACATGAGGATAGGGGAACAATGTATGTGGAGCAGTTCTTCCAGAACGGGAATTAACATGAGTCCCTGCTGGCACTAGCCCTAACCCAGTGTTGACATCTCAGACACACCGCACATATCTGTCTAACCTGCACAACTGTGAGGATCCTTATAATCAAAATTGCAAGTGTTCCCAAAGCCAGATGGCCTGTTTGGTCAGTAGTGTGTTTCCTCTAAGTAAAGGAAGCAGCCTGCTTATTTGGTTTTTGTCTGTGTGGAAGACCCAGCACCCTTGTCTACATTCACCCATCCACTTCCATGGCATGACAGCTTTGGCCCACACAAAATACACTGGAAATGTCCTAAAAAGGTCAGGTTTGCTTTGGTGGATCTTGGTGGACCAAGTCTTTGTACTCTGCTGTATCCTGATGGCAAGCTGTTTTTACCTATGGTTAAGGAAACTTTATCTCTGCTCTTTGAAAATGATAACCTTATAACTCCACAAATTCATTTGCCTTACTAAGCAAATGAATACATGAAAAATTTCTATCAGCCAAGATAAAGAATCATTTTATTTAAAAAAAAAAAAAAAAAACTGGTCGGTAGTTGAACAGCCAGATAACAACAGGTAGAGGTTGAACCTTTATAAACAGTTGTTTCTAGCTGGATAAAGAGGGTAGTTTCTGATGAGTTTTCTGAAATGTACACAGACATATTCAGCATGGTCTGGGGTACTGCTGAGAAATGTACACATAATGATGGACAGTTGTGTTGGGTGTCACAGATGTGTTCCAGCAAAGCTTTAGATTCTGTGTGTACTTTCACAGTTGTGTAGCGTCTGGATTTGCTAACATCTTCAGTGTCTTTTCCTTGCATTCTTTCTTGTTATTGTCCTATTTAAATCTGCACCACATTCCTACATCTGCTGATACTTGAGGAAGAATTTGCTCTTCTCTCAGGTGAACATTACGATTCTGAGTTGAGCTTGTTAATAACAACTAATAATAATGACTATAAGCCCACGAAGTTTGTAGATGGGATCCCATTTCTCTTCTCCAGGTCTTTCCATGCAATTTGTCTACCCAGCACCAAAAGATTTGTCTCAGCAATGCAAATATTTTCATTTCTTTTACCAAAGTTCCTCAAAAGCCAGAATCCTGCCCATTTATTGTTGCCCTTATTGCCAAATTCTCCTCTACTTGGTGCTGGAAACCTGATGGGTGGCATGGAAAGGAAGGAAGGCCAGACTCCCATCCAGAAAAGCTGGGATGGGGCAGCCAGTCTGACGGAAGATACCTGCTGTGCCCCGACACTCAGTACATTATTGTGTACAGCACACGTGCAATGGCTGGCTTTATGTCAGCTTGACACAAGGGAGAGTCATAAGCAAGGAAGGAGCCTCAGTTGAGGAAATCCATAAGATTCAGCTGTAAGATATTTTCTTAATTAGTGATCAGTGGCAAAGGGCCAGCCCATTTGGATGCGGCCACCTCTGGGCTAATGGTTTGGGGTTCTATAAGAAAGCAAACTGAGCAAGCCATGAGGAGCAAGCCTGTAAGCAGTACCCCTCCATGGCCTCAGCATCAGCTCCTGCTTCTAGGTTCCTGCCCTGTTGGAGTTCCTGTCCTGAGTTCTTTCAGTGATGAGCAATATTGTAAGTGAAGGCCGAATAAACCCTTTCCTCCCCAACTTGCTCTTTGGTCTTAGTGCTTTGTCTCAACAGTAGAAACTTTCCCTAAGACAACAGTGAAAAGAAGTTAGCTGGTGTCAGTGGGAAGTCTCTGTAGGGAGCAGTCTTAGACTGTAAAGACCAGGAGGAAGGTGTGGTTGATAGTCTGTACATACCAATCAGTCTTTCTAAACACTCATACTTAGATGAGTGGAAGGCTTTGCCATTTCCATGGCTTTGAGGCATTGGGATCCTTGACATGCCAACAATACACATTCACTTCAGATTTCATCTACTCCCAACACCTTACAATCTTCAGTAGTGTTCCCTAACTCTCTGAAAGGGGAGGGTGTTAGGTATCCTGAGACTCCTGCTTAAGGCATCTGTTTTTCCCTCTCAGTGAGCACCCTCACCCTCATTCCCTATAGTGCTCACACGTTACAGCCACCACTTCTGAAACACAGATCAAGCACACTTATCAGTGTGGGCACAAAGAAAGCCTTAGTCTGCTGACAGAGAAGAGAGTTCTGTGACTGTGAAGCAGCACAGAGAGCCTCCAAGCTTTCACCAGTGTCTGCTTGCTTGGTGGCCATCCCTCCTGCAAGTCTGTGGCCTGCCAGAGTGTATGCCCAGAAGATACGTAAGAGAAGTAACCTTGCCTCTGTCTTCTACCAAGACAATCTATGAGGGCTGTGGCTAACTAAAAGTTTCATACAGAATGCTAGAGCCTGTGTTTTCTGTTCATATCTGGAACAAAAAGGACAGAGCCCCTGGGTGGGAACCCCCGAGTGGTGGGATCACCTTGGCTGAGCAAAGTGAAGGTGGTGCATGACAGAGGCAGGGTCCTCTACTATGTCTGACCATATCCCTGGCTTGTGCCCTTTACTGGTGTCTCGGTGACCTCTTGGCTGCTTTTTCCCATTGTGTGCTTGGGACCAAGTTGCGTTTTCATTTTCTCTTACTCCTTTGCCCTGTTCTCTTGTGCTGTGCCTAGCAAGTGTCATCGTCAGCCTGCCCAAGTACATCCCCCTTTGGCTGCTCAAGGCATCACTGTTCCCAGGGTTGACTTCTCATTCTTCTCAAGCCTTTCTCCAGGTTCCCATTTTTTATGCAGTCTATACCTTGCATTGCTCCCTACCTCACAAGGCCCTCAGCATTCTTTGTGGAGATGTCCTGCCTGGGACTATTTTCACTTCAGTGATGCCCCTCCTCTCCTCTGGCTTTAATCACTAGCACCTCGCCCTTTCCCCAGCGACCCTCATTCCTCTTAGTGTTCACTTCTTCAGCAGCTCACACCTCCTGTGGCATTGGCGGGACTCTAGCCTCCAGTGGCACTGAGTCTAAATGCATAAGCATATCGTCATGCATTCCGCCGCTGCTCCTGATCCTTAGACCAACTTTGCAGGCGCTAGCCTCAAGCATTCCTCAGAACAGAAAAGCTTCTGTGGATCAAAACTTTTAATCTGCATTAATCTACTCTCTTAGGCAGTCCAGGTTTCCCTCATCTCACCTCTAGATAGATAATGTACATAACCAGCGTTTCTGCCATTTGGATATCTGTAGCCTTGTCATATCTGTAGGCTAAGTCTTCTCACAGAAGATAACCCCAGCATTATGCAGTGTCCTCATGCTCTCAGGGCAGTGGAGTGATGGATGGAGGTATCTGTGGGAGACTAATCCTCTCTGGCTGTTGTTATGCAGAGGAGCAGTTTTAAAGAAGAGTGGTTAAAGCATGGTAGACACTAGGCCCACTGTATCTAATGCAGACTCCCTGTCTGCTTTCTAGAGATTGTCAGTGGGACCAGTCAGTTCATGTCTTCATGCCTCAGTTTCTTCATATAACACTAGTTATTCTAATTAGTACCTTGCTATTGGGGAGCAGCCCTGCAGGGAGATTTAGTCCTTTGTTTTACAGATGACGAGTCTACCCTGCCAATACAACTGCTCCAGAGACACCCTCAAGACTGTTCCTAGTCTATCCAGATAGCCTCCATGACAGTGTTTTAGAGTGGGGAAGGACAGCTAGTTTTCACCCCATGCAACCTTCTGCTCATTGCCTGTGGCTGCCGAAAGTACTGTGCCAATACAATCCTGATGTGTTGTAACTCAGAGAAAGAGGTTCCATAATCATGATTGTACACTACAAATGTCAAAAGGAATGGCGGGTGCTTTTGAGCCAACCATTTGCTTTTAGTGAATAAAATCATACAGAGAATTTTCTCCCCTAGAAATACAACATTCTTTTCTGTTGGGAACAGGAAGTAAAGTGGGGACTGCAAACTGGGAAAGAACCAAATGAGATAATTTCTTACTTTGTGTAGTCCATCGGACATGAGGTCAGACAATCTGATGGTAAGCTTTCCTGTGAAGAGCCCGTTCTTGGCCTTTGAGGATAGGACAATCCTTGCTGCAGTTGCTCGGCGATCTGTGGTAGTGTTGAAGCAGCTCTGGACAGTACAGAGGGAGTTGGCCACCCCCGGGTGATATTAAGTCTTTTGGTACAAAAATAGATATCAGAATAAGTCTGGCTTATGAGCCCTAGTTTTCAGGCCCCTACGTGGAAAAGAGCCCAGAAACAAGGCCTAGCATTTTAGAAATTCCTCTTATTATCCGTTTCTAATTCTAGCTCTGGGCTCAGCATGTAAATTTCTCATAAGAGTCAAGCTAGAATCTGGCAAGCAATATCAGCTCTTCAAATACAATGTTTTTCTTAAGGACAATCTTAGCAGTAGAGTCTACACTCAGGCATTTCCCTCACTTTAAATCACATACCATAATGTAGTGGTACAGCTTCTCAGGCAGTCTATCAGTATGTTTGTGTTGCTGTGACAAAACACCAACAGCTGGATAATTTACCAGGGAAAGAGCTTTACTTAGATCTACATCTGCTGGTGTCTGCTCATCTCGGAGAGCCTGGATGGCAACATGTGACAGAGTTGCATTTGGAAGAAATCATCTGGCAAGCCAAGGGGCAAGAGAGCAGACATGGCTGTACACACCTGTGGCACCAGCACATGGGAGATGGAGGCAGAATTAGGAATTCAGAGTCAACCTTGGCTACATAGAGTTTGAGTCCAACCAAGACTGCATGGAAAAAAAGACACAAGACTGAAGCAAGGGCAGCTTCGCTCTTCTTGTGACAATGCACATCATAGCCTAGATTATTCCTTAGGTAAGTCCTCATGACATAATTACCTTCCACTAGAACTCCAAGTTTCCACCAACTCCACACCACTATGCTGAAGAGCACACATACAGCTCATGAGTCTTTGAGGGGGACATTGCCTTCTCTAACCAAACCATAGCAAGGATGTCCGGGTTAGCATTTTAGACTGACAGTCTAGCATGGTCACAGTTACCTTCCATTGTCTATAAAACAGAGGACACAGGGATTGAAAACCATGGGGAGACTCAAGGAAAATGCAAAAGAAAGGCCTTACACATTTTAAGAGCTCTCCAAAAGATCTGTCCTACAGCATGCACAAGACCTGAGCAAGCTTATGACAGACCAAATCCCAGCATGGAGGGCCAGGGAACCTTGAAGCCCACTCCTACCTAGCTGAGAAGCTATTGGCAACTGCTGGCTTCTGGGAGAAGGAGAGTAACACATCCTAATGGAAGGCCACACATGCAAGACTATGCAAGTAGCACTACCTGGACTTAGGTGATTAAAAGAAGACAAAATAGGTGGATGGGAGAGGAATTGGGAAGAGGAGACAAAAAATCCTCAAAGAACGAATGAAACTAAAAACAATGAAAGCTATATTCTGTTCCTCTAGATGAAGGGAGTACGTAGAGTAAGTCCTGCAGACTGGTTTTGCTTGCCAGAGGGCTCTTTGCATCCTAGTTTAATATTACAGTTGAACATGGCTTGCATTAATATTTATGCTGCCTTTTTTGAGGGATACATAATTGAAAGAAAAAGCATATGTACCTAGGATTAGCTCCCAGTGAACACACATTAGACTTGATCTTGATCCTTGCTTTTGTGGTCAGAAGACTGCATCTTGGTCAGAGACTTCCTGCTGTTAAAGCTGGCTACTCCCCACAGCAGTCCTCACCCTGTGTGCCTTCTTACCATGGCTGTGATACAGCGCCACAGGCCACCTTGTATCAGCCTTAATTTTCATAGAATGTGTAGGTAGATAAAATCCTCACCCAAGGGTGAAGAATCTCAAGTCAAATGGACAGTGACTTTTTCAAGTCATTCAGCTACTTAGGAATAAAACCAGGAGTGAAATTTCAACTTCCTCGCCTGTAGTATAGGAATAAAAAACCTGAGAGTATTGACTGAGGTGGTGAGATGGTTCAGTGGGTAAAGTGTTTGCACCCAATCAGAAGTCCAGTGTGGCAGTATGTGCCTGTAATCTCAGCACTGCAAGAGAGACAGCATGGTTCCAATATTGTGCTGACCAGCCAGCCTACATCGTTGATGAGCTGCGGATTCTGTGAGAGACCCTTTCTCAGAAAATAATATGCAAAATAATAGAGGAAGACACTTGTCATATACCTCTATTTTTTCACAAGTACATTACGTGCACACGCACGTGCATATGCACATGGGCATATGCATGAACTGACAAATATACACGTAACAGTGTCATTATGTCATTCATTATAAGGCACGAGTTAGCTTTCCAATCGTCTGAGAACGCCTGATCTTAGTAAATGTTAGCTGTGCGATTTATACTAGCCATAACAACTGAACCCTTGTTACTAACCCTATGTATGACTGCCATTGACTGCCAAATGGTATTCAACCTGAGACTTGGGTCATCTCGAAGGGAGGGATACGGGCACAGTGGGTGTTTTGCCTCTGGTTCTGTGCTCAGAAAGTTTTTTATGTATTGTGGATATTAGTCTTCTGTCAAATATATAGCTGGTAGAGATTCTCTCCCACTCAGTGGGCTTCCTCTCCATTCAGTTAATTGCTTTCTTAGTCTTGCAATGTTTGTTTTATGGAGTCCCAGTTGTCAACTGTTGTCCTTAATTCCTAGTCAAATGGAGTCTCATTCTGAAGCTCTCTTACACCTGCATCCTGTTAGGTGCTGCCTGTTTTCTTCCCGCAGCTTCAGTGTTTGTGCATGCCATCTTTGATGCACTTGAAGTTAATTTCCATGCAAGGTAGCAGATGCAGGCCTAATTTCATTCTTTTGCATGTGGATATTGGTTTTCCCAGCACCATTTGTTGGTGTTTTCTCTCCAATGTGTTTTTGGCATCGGTGTCAAATACCAGATGATTCTAGTTGTATGTACTCATATTTGGGTCTTCTACTCTGTTTCAGTGATCTACCTGTCTGCTCGTGTGTCAGTTATGGCTGTTGTATGACTGTAACTCCACAGTATACCTTGAAATTTAGAATGGCGAATCTTGGAATGGTCTTGTTCTTTTTATTCAGGGTAGCTTTGGCTATTGGGGCCTTTTGTGGTTCCATGTGAATTTTAGAATTTTTTTTCATGGTGATTTGAATGTGAATGGCCCCATAGGCTTTTGTCTTTGAATGTTTGGTCCTCAGTTGGTGGAACTGTTTGGTAAGGATTAGAGGTGGCGTCTTGTTGGAGGAGGTATATCACTGGGACTGGGTATTGAGGTGTCAAAACCCCATGCCATTCCGGTTTGCATTCTCTCTGCCTTGGATCAGGATGTAAGCACTCAGCTACTGCTCCAACGCCATGACTGCCTTTCTGCTGCTGACCTCCTGATCTAAGAGTCATGGACTCACCCTCTGAACTGGAAGCCCCCACTTAAATGTTTCTTTTTATAAATCTCCTTGGTCATAATACTTCTTCACAGTTAAAATAAAGTAGTTAAGTTTTTTTCTCCATTTCTGTGAAATATATTTTGGCAATTTTGACTAGAATTGCATTGAATCCATAAATTGCTTTTGGTAAAATGATCATTTTTCACAATATTAATTCTACTAATCCTCTCTATTTTCTAGTCTCTTCCTCAGTGTCTTTCTTCAGAGATTTAAAGTTCACTGTAGAGCCTTTGCCTCCTTGGTGAGGATTATTCCTAGATGCTTATGCTCTTTGGGGCTACTGTGGATGGAAATATGTCCATGATCTCTTTCACAGTATGTCTGTTGAATCATTCCATTACTAAAAGAATAACAAGAGAAAAGAGATTTGAAACGTCATCTAAGTAACAGTCCACCAGACCTCAGCCATACTCTATCTGATGATGGCTTGTGGGGAGGAGCAGGACACATGGACACAGGGCCCTCAGGAACCCACTACTTTGTAGAATGTGCCGAGTTTCTACTCCAAAGAAATGAAAGGAGCCTCGGAGCTGAACTGAACCCTTTCAGGCCCTGTGAGCTGTACTGTCTGTGTCACCGCCCTAGCTTGCCATGGCAGAGCACAGCAATCAGCAGCCTACGAGCGCATCAGCTTGGCCCTACTCCATCAAATCTCTATTTATGGGCACTGAAATTTGAATTTCATGTAATTTTCATGTATCACAAAATATTATTCTGATTTTTTGCCCAGCTATTTAAAAATATGAAAACTATTCTTAGCTTATAAGTAGCATGCAAAGAGACTGTGGGCTGCACTGGGCTTAAAAGCCATAGTGTGCCAGCCCTGATTTAGAGCAGGAGGCTGAATCTGGCCTGTGATAGCTCACTGAATATACTTGCTTGACCAAGTATATTCCCTAGTACCTGAGCCTCAGTTTCCCCCCCCCCCAGTGAGATGAAGTGAAGGCTTAGCTTAAAGAATTGCCAGAATTCTTTTTGGTGTGGTGTTCCACGGTGCATGGCCAGTGTGTGGTTTTGATTACAGATAAATCTGAACTCTAGTCTTTTTCTGTCTTCTAACTTGCTGGGAGTCATTAGGTCAGCTGCTAAGTCCCTGGTACCTTGGGTACTTTATCTGTGAGAAGGGGCTAAAATGCTGTTGATTTTAGATTTGCTTTGAGGAATGAGTTTTATGATATTTAGGAACCCATAATCACATATAGGCAGCAAGCTTGTACTGTTTTCAATTTTATCTTCATTGTCTCTTTTAAAATCTGGTAGCATGTAGTCAATATATATTTAATAATGACATTGTATTCTTCTAAAAAGGAAAAAAAAACCTGAATGATCAGGCTAGGGAGTTGGCTAAGTTATAGTAAAGTGCCTGCTGCACAAACACAAGGACCTGAGTTCAGATCCTGAGAGCCCTTGTTAGCAGGAGATGCAGCAGAGTTCACACTTGTGACCCCTGGGCTGGGCTGGGCTGGGCTGGGCTGGTCTGGGCTGGGCTGAGCTGGGCCGGGCTGGGCTGGGCTATGGTGGTAACAGTGAAGGGAGATAAGCAGGCTTCTGGTAAATTGAACTCTAGGTTCAGTGAGAAACCCTGTCTGAAAACATAAGGTAGAGAATGATCAAGGAATACTCTCAGTGTTGATCTCTGGCCTCCATGGGCACACATGTGTACGCACACATGTATATAAAAACATTCATACATGCATACATACATACATACATCTGAATTCCTATAAAAGTAGTAATTCAGAAGAAGCTTCTGTACATGTCTGTGCTGGACAGTGATTTTCTTCTTGCTCCTGGGGTAAAGGCTGACCTAAGTTCGAGCAGGGCAGAGGCTGTATCTCTTCACCCAAACCCTGTCAGCCCTGTCCAGTGTCATCTCTCCTGCATAGTGAAAGCACAGGGCTTGTGTTGATAAATTACCCCTGCATCTCTGTTTACAGCTCTCTTCCTCCACCCAGTGGCAGGAAGCCACTATAGAACACTTGGAAGCAGAGACATTTTTATGTGTTTAATGGGATTCTTTTTCTCATGTCTGCTAGCAGCCGAGCAAGAGTCTGTGTTGAGCCAGTGTCCCCTTTGGTTCTCTACACGCTGTCATTGTCAAGGCCTGAGAGTGGGTAGGTAGCCACATGGCCAAACGACTATTAAAAAGCCAGAATTCAGAAGTGACAGCCAGCTGAGCTGATCAGTTACGTGTTTAGGTAGTTATTAAGCATGTTGTCCTGCAGCCTTATTGAAAAGCATGGCAGCATTTAATAAATATTAAAGCACATCACCAGCACCATTTAAGTGTGGGAAAGTGATTGATTTCAGTCGTAATTGTGGGGGGGGGGGGCATAAACACTTGCTTTAGAACACTTAATTCCATGTCAGAGTTTAAAGTGGCTGTGATGGTTTCTACTTAGAAATAAAGTCAGAAAGGGGGCTTGAGATAGATGTCAGCCATTGAGGTCAGAAAGCAGAAAGAAGCCTCAAATGCTCCAATAATACCATTCCCCAAAAGATGGAGAAACTCACAAGCGTTTGCCCAGGGCATCCTTGCTTCCCGTGACCTGATTTTTACTGGCTCCTTTTTTCTTTGCAACCTCTCTTCTCTTTCCCCTCCAGCTGCTTTCTCAACCAGAAGGAGGAAGCAAACGGTAGTAATTGCTGGCCAGGCCAGGCTGTGGGCAAAGCCTTGCCATGCAGGGCAAGAGAGGGAGAAGAGAAAGGACAGGGCAGTGCGGAGGCCACATGGCAAGCTCCCCGATTCTTCACCTACGGACGCCTTCCCACCCTGTCTCTCTCTCCTCACATGGCCATCCTTCTCTGGCTTCTTCCCCATGATGCCCTCTTCACTTGTCCCAAGTTGGCCGCCCAGCCTCCTCCTGATCTCCATCTGTTCATGGCGGCTTCCTCTGGATCCGCGTCTCAGCGCAGTCCAGTTTATTCCTGGGCTCTTTGAATGTTACAGTCCCTTCACACCCTGCTTCTTCCAAGCACGCTAGTATATGCTTAATAATTAAGACTGTAATTAAAGTATAACAGCAAGTGTAATTAAAATTCACTTTAGTAGATCCTGAAATTATGAAGCAATTAGGTATTTTGGTGTGCCACTGAAGATGCTGCCAGGAGGAAGGAAGAGGGTTCCCTTCACCCTTTCCCGTGGCCACGCCCACCAGTGTTACACAAGAGTGAGGCCTCTCTTCACTTAGGGCACCGCATGATAAGAGAATTGTTAGCAGCTTGGAGCCTGCCCTGAAGAGTAGCCAGGTCAAATAGAATACCAGGACATGGAGTCATTGCCAAGGTCTCTAGAGAACCCTCAGATTTGCAAAATGATCAGAAAAGGATCTGTCCAAACCTCTCTCCTCAGGCATCATTTGTGACTGTGGCTGTCCTTACCCAGTCTGTCAGCTCACATGTAACATGTGGCTGGTACTGCAAGATACCCTGAGAAGCAAACCTAGCACTGAAAAGGATGTGTAGCAGGCTGTGGATACTGTCACTAAGCCGCCCCACAGGACTCATCCCTGTTTCGATGTAGAGATCAGGGAGTACTCCAGCAGCACTTCTGACAAGCCTGCTGTAGCTGGAACTGAAAGTAGTGGCAAGGAAGGAAACCCAGGAGACTGGGAGAGACAGCTTCAAGGGAGCGCATGGGTGTGCAGGGCAAAGGCCAGTGGTGCTCTGGGTGCCTGCCTAGGCACTTGTGAATTTCAACTCAACCCTTTTTATTCCCTTGAGAGTACTGCTCCTAGGCCCAGATGCTGCATATGATATTAATTAGGGACCTGAATTATCTATGTTGTTGGTGCCAAGGAAAAAGCAGCTTCATATGTGAGTTTTTTTTAAATCAGCATTTCGTCCTTACACATGGAGAATTCAGGTAATAGTGGATATTGAATTCTGAGTGAATAGTTCTCAGAATGGGTGAAAGAAACTATGAAAAAGAAAAAAACTAACCCCCAAAATACAAGGATAGGGGTAGGAGAGAGACCTGGAACAGTTATCTTCCTCAGCTTGGTGGAGGTCTGAGGAGCTAGGTGCTGAGACTGAAGAATGCCAGAAAGGAAAAGCTCTTGTACTTTTTCTTAGTTTTTATCCCTGACCAACTTGGAGGGCACCTAGGGAAGGTATCCCAGTCAACTTCTCTGTGGAAGGAGATGGAAGTGACACATCAAACTTCTGGTCCAGAGATGTACTTCTAGTTCAGGCCAGGGTTTTGCTTCACTCTGCCATTGCTCTGTGACAGCCACCCCTGCAGGCTAATGTGCAGATTCCTTAGTCTTTGACCTCTGCAGTCACCAAGCATGCACATAGGAAAAGGACATACATGCAGGCAAAGCATTCATAATTTTGTTTTTAAGTTGAAACTCAAGGAAGTTAAGTGATTAACTAAACACCATTCTCTAAATGCATGGCAGAGGTGAGAGCTTTGGCTCCTTCCCCCAGTCACTGCACCCAGGGGCTCTTGGCAGCCCGTGTGACACCTAGTGTTCACTTCCCACTGCTATAGCAGATGCAGTGTCCCAGCGCTTCCTCCTCAGCACAGTCCACTCCCCTGGGCGTTGTCTCTGAGTGACATGTGCTGACCAAGGGCCTGCTCTTATTTGGCCTCACATAGAAGGCATGTTCTCCATGGCCATGCATTCAGAGCCTTTGTTCTAAAGAAGTCCAGCTGGCTGCTGGACAGGAACACAGGAGCCATTTCATGACATGGTTAAGTCACTTTTTCTTTCAAGCCTGTCCTCCCAGACTCAGCGACGAAACAAATCCAGTTCAGACTTTCTTCCTTCAAATTTACTGAGCAAGTGCCTGAGAAACTTTTTGTGTGTGGATGATCTGGAAGAATGCTTATTTCTCATTTTGGAGTGCCAGAGACAATACAGGAAGTGTCTTTCTAATGAGAGTTCATTAAAGTGAAAAGAAGAGGGTCTGAGCATGTCAGCTGGGCGTATCTGAAAAAGCCAGAGGAGCTGGGCAATAAAAAGCCACATGTGTTCTACTTAAATTGTTGGCATCAAGGGAGACCAGGCATCCTGGGATTCCAGTTGTCCAGCTTGACTGGGTGTGCCACGGCAGACTAATTTACTGATTCCCGTTGTCTCCCTTCTAGGAACTAATGTCCAGGAGGCTCAGAATATCCTCAAAAGCAGCGGACTCCCCATTACATCAGCTGTGGATCTAGAGGATGCAGCCAAGAAAGCTGTTGCCAGTGTGACAAAGAAGTGATGGTTCCCCTGGCTCCCATGAAGACGGGCATGTCCCTCACTGGGAAAGCAATTGTTTTCTCACTGGGAAGGGGACACACACAAGGATCATCATGTGAAACATATTAAGCCTGAACTTTCTCAAATACGCTATCCAGAGTGCCTAAAACTGATTTTATACTGTAGTCATTTGTTTTTTTAAAAAAAAAAAATCACTCCTTACAATTTCACACCCTCTCTTGCCCATTCAGTAGCAGGGTCTTCTAGCTCTGGGCCACAGTCAGTGTGGCCAAGTAGTGTGCATAGGTACAGTATGTAAAGCCAGATCTAGGTTCATTCTCAAGGACATTTATTCTATAATAGAAAATTTTACAGGACTCACAAGTTCAGACAGGATTGTATTTAACATAGTGACTTTCAGAAGGGTACAGCTAAGACACCTGAGCTTCTATGAACAGTGGTCTCCACTGGCTCCTAATTCCAGTACATTTAGAAAGCCCATGAACGTTCTAAAGTGTGGCTTATATTGGCCATCCCGTGTTAATATGTGTACATTGCACACATTTTACCCTGTGCCTTAATGTTAAATCCACTGTCTGCCTCACACTGAGTTACAGCCAGAAGCCTTAGTCACGGGTTTGAAGTGGAAGGTTTCATTTTGTGTCAGACTTTCTGAATGCCGATTTTTATGAAACTGTGTAATTAAGCCATTTTGTGAAGGCACGCTGACAATCGACCTGTTGGCGGTGGTCAGACTTTCACTTGTTCCCCCCCCCACCTCACATCTACCAGTTTGTCACAGAAAGATGAGAGATGTCATCGGACAGAATGTGGCCTTCCTAATGATGTCCTTTTTTGTGATGGGAATTTTCTTAACTTGATTTTTTTGTTTAATTTTGATAAATTTATAGTCATACACATTTTAAATAAAATTGTTTTTCAGTGCTACTTAGCCACATGGTTCTTGTTTCTCTGGGTTCGCCATTGCTTCACCATCTTTTCTTGTGAGGACACTAGCCTCTGTACCGGAGCTTAAGAAACTGCAGTTGACCAGGATTGATCAGCACTACTCTGCCTTGTCGTGTGACCATTTCTGTGGCAGTGATTCAGTGAAGGACTAAACTGTACACATTAGACACAAGCCCAGAGATATGTCTCTGACAGTAGACAGGGCGTTGTGGTGCAGTCAAACACAGTGCCGCATAGCAGGGGCCACCTGTGTGTACCAGTTTTCCCATCCGTACACTAGTACATAGCAAGACACACTTGGTTCATTTCACGTTATCCTCACACATTTCACAGATGGGTAAAGTAAAAAGTCTTTATTTTATAAATCCACATGTACAATGGAGAAATAAAGCATTGACTAGATCAAATCCTACACCTTTTCTCAAACACGGCAAGGAGTGAAGACTATTAACAAGGTCTTTTTAAATCTCCTGTTTCCTGATAGCTTAATAACTAGTTAAATAACTATTAATAAAATAGTTAAACAGTAAATAGAAGTAAACGTGAAATTTTGTCAGTTAGCTAACAGTAAGCAGTGTACGTTTTGCTCTTTGAAAAAGACCTGTGCCTATCTTGTATATTGATGTTTCTAATCAACCAGTTTGGAGGGGAAAGAAACGAAACCATAATGTGTGGTTATTTTATAGAAGGGATAATAATAACAGTTAATAAATAGACAAATAGTTTTTCTCTTCAAATAAGCTGTTAAGCCTTTTTCTTTTTTTGTTTTAAGTACCTATTTTATGTGTTTGGATTGCTCAACTCCCTGCTGCTGCACCAGTATCCGTAATGTTATGCATTTGTGTTTGATGCTGTGCATGCCTGTATCCTGAAGTGTGTGGAACAGACCCTGCGGTCCTCATAGAGAACCTGCTACAGCTGTGCTGTTGGCTCCTAAGTCCCCCTGTGTGCTCTTCTACAGTGTGTCCCATGATCTGAATTTCTTAGCAGCCTGTAACTATATAAAAATATCAAAATAGTTACCTTTCAATCTTGTCAGTAGTGTGTGTGTGTGTGTGTGTGTGTGTGTGTGTGTGTGTGTGTGTACACAGAAGCCAGATTAGGATGTTGAATGTTCTGCTCTGTTACTCTCCCTTAGTCTACCACTAAGCCTGGAGCTAGACTGATGGCCTGCAAGCATCTGTGCCATGTGCAGCATTTTATGTTGATACTGGGGACTGTAACTCAGATCCTCATGCTCGCTTGACAAGCACTGGTTTCCACGGAGCTGTCTTCCTAGCGCTAGGAAGTGGTTATCAGTACTTTGGCTCTGTAAAAGCACAAAATGTTTGTGAAAAGAAATGACAGTCTAAATAACTAAAGATGACCCCTGAACTGCTCTGGGTGTGTGGGTTTTTAACTGGCTTGTTAGTCTACCATTGACTGCCACAGTTTCCTAGAACAAATATTGTATTTAGAGATTCATCTCTGACTCTCCCAGTTACATCCATGTCTTTGACTTGGTGAGCCTATTGCATTTGTCAGTCAGAGCTTTTCAGTTGAGGTTTCTGTCTCCATTCATAAATTAGTAGAACAGCAGGGAAAGTTTCCAGATAACTGAACCTAACTAGACCTAACCTGTACATCACCTTTAGTGACTCATTGTACAGTGTGCGCCTGTGTCCTTTCTGTGCTTACTCCTCAAGGAAAAGAAAATCACCATGAAGAATTATGTTTGTTTTTAAATAGGAAGCTTGAATACAAATGGGAATAAAAATTATTTTTGACACGTCTAAGTTATACATTTATAAGTCTAATGAGATCTTTGGCAGGATCTACTATATATTCAAAAATACAATGATAAAATTTCTAGAAATAATAAAAGATAAATATTGGAGGAGTGGGGCAGGGTGTGTTATTACATAGACTTTGTGACCCAAAGGTGCCGAATTAAGGCAATAGGGTCTATTGGAGTAAATTAAGTTTCTGTGTGTCCGGTGGCTATGTTTGTGCTACAGCAGCACACATAGTTGCCATAGAAACCTCATGACCCTAAAATATTAATCTCTGGCCCATCACAGGAAAAGCATATTAACCTCCACTCTACATTTAAAAACAAAACCCAAAACCAGTAGTATGGTATTGTCTCCAAGATGGGAAATGAAGGTGAAGGCATCAAGGTGAAACTGAAACAAAAAAAAATAGAGAATATGTTTTTCCTATTTCTGACCCTATGAGAACGTACTGGTCGACAAAAGGCGACACTTGCCAGTGGAAACCTCTCCAGTCATGTTAGTTTGTCTTTTCATAAGTATTAAGATCTACCTTCGAGTTGTGGTTCTCTGCTCATCCTGACACAGGTGTGTCAGACTCTAGGCACCAGTACCAGATTCCCTAAGGATAGCACACATCAAGTCATCCTTGAAGCCGTCCTTGTTGGTGACTGTTTGCAGGGGCTCCAGAACAATAAAGCAAGGGGCAGATGACTCTCTGCCCCTTCATCATTGGTGAAAGGGTCTCAGGGATTGTGAGAAAGTGAAGTCAGTTTGTCCTGTTAACGTTTCACTTGCACAGTGTTCTGATGGAGTTCTGATTTGTATGCATCTCTGTCTGTCACTTGTGTTGTCCAACAGAATGCTCTGTGATGATGACAGTGGCAAGTCCTGGTACAGTCCACTATCTAGCCATTAACTATGTGACAGAACTATGATGATAAGGAACTGAAGTATTAGGTCTGGGAAGATGTCTCCATGGCTAAAGCACTTGGCAACCGACCCTGATGACTGAGATGGGATCCTGAGGACCCAGAAAAGAGCTGTAGCCTACTTGTTTGTCATCCCAGAGTATCTAGAGGAAATAGGAGTCAGAGGCAAGAGCACCACAAGCACTCAGACCACCTTGCCTGGCTCAGGAACTGGAGAAAAGACCCTGCCTCAGACGAGGTGGAAAGATGACTAACACCTGCCTTTGGTTTCTGACCTCCGTGGGTATGTCACGTCACATGTGCATGTCCACACCCACATGCAGGACACGCATGCTTCATTTACATATACAGAGAGGCTGAATCATTCAATACAGTAATGAATAGCCACATGTGGCCGGTGGCTGCATATTGTAGGTCGCAGCTTATTTAAATTTCATGGTTATTAAGATGCATCACATTCACTTCAGGGGAGCCCGAATAGATCAAGTGCTACTTCTTGTCAGGCCCCATACTGTGATACCTTAATTAATCCTCTCAGATACTCTCACTCTGTCATTAGTTCAGGTGAGAAAGATGTATTTTTGTTTTATTTTATTTGAATAGATGTTGACCTGCATGTATGTCTTTGCGCACATGCATGCCTGTTGCCTACAAGGGCCAAGAGAGGGCATCAGATTCCCTGTAACTGGAGCTACAAATGATTGAGTGCTGGGAATCAAACCTGGATCTTCTGGGAGAACAGTCAGTGCTCTTAACCACTGAGCTGTCTCTACTGTCCGAAGAAAAATGTATTTTAGGCTAAATATTGAATTCTAATAAAAAAATACACAAATACAAACCCATACCACTTTGTCTATAGGCTGGACTACTACCCAAGAAATAATTAAAATGCCTGTTCACTTTCATTTTGCTATGTCAAAATGCTTGCCCATGTTAGTTTTAGGTCTTTAACTGGAATAGCTAATTACTGGTTCTTGGTTTGTTTATTTTATGTTCTTTTAAATGTCTTCACTATCTAGAACTTCTATTCCTATGCTGTTGCCCAGTTGATATTTTTCAGGTTGTTTGTATCTCTGCAACCTGTGATGTACAATCTAAAATTCTAGCTTGTAAAGTTTCCCATTTTGTCTTTCACTTGTGGATGTCAACCATGGATGTCACCTTAGGTGTGTAGTGAGGGTAAAACCTGCTGTTTTGGATGAGGCAGGATCGAAGGCTATCCAGCCCCTCAGGAACTTACTGGCTAGGGGCAACAGGGCAGAATTTTCTCTTCTGAGAATACAAAATGATGTGTTCTGTCTGACGTGTGACTGTATACCCCAGAGCTGGAGGGGGTCAAATCCTGTTCAGCATTGCCACCACCTCAGATTGCAAATAGGGCTGGTGAATTCTAGCTTTTTCTGAGCTTTTTCATCCTCTAATACAAACCACTTTAGGATCACTTCCCAGAATATGCCATTTAAAAATAGGGGATGGAAACATAGCTAATTAAGTTTAATTCAAACAAATGTTTGCCTAACATCTGCTCTCCCCTGGCAATATGGCAGCTGCAGGACAAAAACATATTCAATAAATACAAACCTTCCACTCGTGGAGGGGAAGACCCACACATGCTCAGAGCTACCCAGTGGCACTTGACAGGACTTGGAGAAGTGACAGAAATGGAATGTGAAAAATTCTACGAGAACTTCTCATCAGTAATGGGCATACTGCCTCCTTGTGTGAGGTGTGTTGTGGTGGTGTTAGCAATTTTACATCTTTGAGGTCAGAGTTTTAGAAACTATATTTTTCAGACACTTAAATTGGATTAAGTGAATAGATTAAATTAAGTCTTAAATCATTCCTCTTCAATGTGTGGATCTTCTATCTGTTTTTATAAATCTATCCTATTTCTGACAAGTCACTCTCAGGCAGCCTTTGACTCATGATTTCAAAGTTGCTGAGCTGCCATCGCATAGAACGGCCTATAGAGTGTATGTGTTTGCCTTCCGCACGCTTCAGATGTGATGATCGGCAGTCTCCAGTGCTACACTCTGTCTTGGAACTCCAATAAATGTAAAGTTAAAAAAAAATCACTTTTAAATTATCTTCATTGTCTTGCTGTTTGTACACTTAGATTTCTGCTTAAAGTCCCACATTTTGGTCAAGGATTCACTCACACATCTGTTTGGAAATACGAGAAGAGCATGTTAATCTAAACATTTTTTTTTCTTACACAAAGCTTATGCAGAAAGTACTAAGTGCACAAAACTAGTGAGCACTGGGTGTCTTCAACATGCCTGTTCTTTCTTCTGACTCGTCCTGGGCTAACCAAAGTCAGAATGCCTTGCCATTATGGCTCCCAGCACTATGTTTAGTTATTCTTTTTGTTGCTATTACAGGTGGAAGTCACTTGGGTCCTTCTACAGGAGAGCTAACAAGGCCTGGTAGGCTGGCGGCCCTGAAACTTGGGATTCACACAGCTGTGTTCCTGGGAATCTTGGATTTGATCTCGCTTCTTCACTGTTAAGGCATATGTCATTTGAAAAATGTGTTTTCAACTGTTATGGCTTCCCACATTTTTTCATCTCCACCTTTTCCCTCCCCTCATTCTATGAATCCAAACATGAGACCCTTTGCTATGATCCCACGGCTCATCTGAGGTCATGGTTTTCCTTTTTGGTTGTTATTACTGTTTTCAGCCTGTTTTCTCTGTGGTTTCCTCAGGCAGGGAGCTTGATTTTGTGGATTTTCTGCACGTCACCAATTTCATTGTTCTTCAGTGTTTATTTTCTTTTATTTTAATTCCTATGCCTTTTCAGTTCTCTAGTTTCCATTTTGAAGACTGCAGAGATGTCTTGACAGGTTAAAAAAAAAAGAAAAGAAAAGAAAAGTATCTCTCTTGTAGAGGAAATTAGGTCCTGGTTCCCAGCATCTTCATCCAGCAGCTCACTGCCAGCTCTAACTCCAGCTAGGGGTCACTGATGACTATGGTCTTCCTATGTAAGTGAGTGCTGCAACTACAAACTCATTGTCTTTGTGATAGTGCCGTAAATATCTGAGAAGATGTTGGTATACTGCTCCACTGGTAAAGTGCTTGTCTCGTCCTGGGTGCCATGCCAAGCACTGTACAAAACCCAGCATGGTGTTACTGGCCTCTAATCCCAGCACATGGGAGGTGAAGGAAGGAGGTCCAGAAGCTATACTATGAATTTTGAGGCCAGCCTGGGCTACATAAGACCTTGTCTTTAGATAGATAATTTTAATATTTCTGTCATCTCAACTTTGGTGTCTGTTTACTGCTATTAATTCTCTTTGAGGGCTTTGTAATATTTCCCTTCTACGCATGAAAAGTACCTTTTTTTCAGATTAATTTTTATTGGATATTTTATTTACATTTCAGATATTATCCCCTTTCCCCATACCCCCTCAGAACCCCCATCCCATTCCCCCTCTTCCTGCTTCTATGAGGATGTGCACTACCTACCCATTCCCTCCTCCCCACCCTCGAATTCCCCCACACTGGTGCATCCAGCCTTCACAAGACGAAGGACTTACTCTCCCACCTATGCCCAACAAGACCATCCTCCCCTACATATACACCTGGAGCCATGGGTCCCTCCCTATGTGCTCCCAGGCTGGTGGTTTAGACCCTTGGAGATCTGGTTGGTTGGTATTGTTGCTCTGCCCATGGGGCCACAAACCCTTTCAGCTCCTTCAGTCTTCTCTCTCACTCCTCCATTGGGAATCCCATGATCAGTTCAATGGTTAGCTGTGAGCATCTGCCTCTGTATATGTCAGGTTCTGGCAGACCTCTAAGGAGACAGCTGTATCAGGCTCCTGTCAGCATGCACTTCCTGGACTCCACATCAGTGTCTACCTTTGGTGACTGCACATGGGATGGATACCCAGGTGGAATGGTCTCCAGACGGCCCCTCCTTCAGTTTCTGTCCCACACTTTGTCTCTACATTTGCTCCCATGAGTATTTTGTTACTCCTTCTAAGAAGGACCGAACTAGAAAGAGCAATTTGCAAATTTATTTGGCATAACAAAAAACCCAGGATAGCAAAAACTATTCTCAACAACAAAAGAACTTCTGGGGGAGTCACCATCCCTGACCTCAAGCTGTATTACAAAGCAATAGTGATAAAAACTGCATGGCGTTGTACAGAGACAGGGAGGAAGATCAGTGAAATAGAATTGAAGACCCAGAAATGAACCCATACACTTATGGTCACTTGATCTTTGACAAAGGAGCTAAAACTGTCCAGTGGAAAAGGGACAGCATTTTCAACAAATGGTGCTGTTTCAACTGGAGGTCAGCATGTAGAAGAATGCAAATCGATCCATTTTTATCTCCTTGTACAAAGCTGAAGTCCAAGTAGATAAAGGACCTTCACGTAAAACCAGATACACTGAAACTAATGGAAGAGAAGATGGGGAAGAGCCTTGAATATTTGGGCACGGGGCAAAGTTTCTGAACAGAACACCAATGGCTTATGCTCTAAGATCAAGAATTGGCAAATGGGACTTCATAAAATTGCAAATTTTCTGTAAAGCAAAGGACACTGTCAATAGGACGAAATTGCAACCAACAGATTGGGAAAAGATCTTTACCAATCCTACAGAGGGCTAATATCCAGTATATACAAAGAACTCAAGAAATTAGAATCCAGACAACCAAATAACCCTATTAAAAATGGGGTACAGAGCTAAACAAAGAATTATCAACTGAGGAAACTCGAATGGCCTAGAAGCACCTAAAGAAATGTTCAACATCCTTAGTCATCAGAGAAATGCAAATCAAAATAACCCTGAAATTCCACCTCACACCAGTCAGAATGGCTAAGATCAAAAACTTGGGTGATAGCAGATGCTGGCGAGGATATAGAGAAAGAGGAACACTCCTCCATTGTTGGTGGGATTTCGAGGTGATACAACCACTCTGGAAATCAGTCTGGTGGTTCCTCAGAAAATTGGACATAGCATTACCTGAGGACCCAGCTATACCACTCCTGGGCATATACTCAGAAGATGCTTCAACATATAACAAGGACATATGCTCCACTATATTCATAGCAGCTTTATTTATAATATCCAGAAGCTGGAAAGAACCCAGATGTCCTTCAACAGAGGAATGGTTACAGAAAATGTGGCACATTTACACAATGGGGTATTACTCAGCTATTAAAAACAATGAATTCATTAAATTCTTAGATAAATGGATGGAACTAGAAAATATCACCCTGAGTGAGATAACCCAATCACAAAAGAACACACATGGTATGTACTCACTGATAATTGGATATTAGCCCTAAAGCTCAAAATACCCAAGATACAACTCATAGACCATGTAAAGCTCATGAAGAAAAGTATCTTTTTACTGAAATGTGGATGTTAGGTTTCTAGACACGGACCTTACTTCTGATTCTCTGATTAGCCTCTGATTCCCTAGCTCTGTTCCAGAAGTGGGAGACTCTTAACCACCAGGACAGGAAAGTGGCCAGGTTCCACCACAGACCTCATTCATATCTCAGCATGGGCCAGGGCATTCTGTGGTCATTCTGACTTTCTGATTTGCTTCTACTCCCTTGCCTTGCCGTTCAGGATGCCTGTCTAACAAAACAAGTTGTATGGCCTCCTTACCACAAGGTGCTGGTAGAAGTCTCAATTCTGCTTGGTCTCCTCAGACATCAAGACAGAGCAGTGGGAGGAGGCTTCATTTCTGCTTGGTCTGTGTTGGAACCTAGGATGCCTGGTGTTACTGGATAATCTCCACTGACAGCAGTTTGGAGTCTTGTCTTTGCCTACCAGGGCTAAAAGTCTGGCGTTACTGCTTAGCAGCCCTGGCTGTCTTCTCATAGCTTGGTAAAGGAGAGATCTAAGCTCCCTACTCCCTGCCTGCTGACTTTTGTACGAGTGAGGTCACAGGTGATTTGGGTGAGGTTTTGCTGAGTAAAGGCATTTGTGCTGTTAATGTGTTCTGCCTTGCTGGGTTGCATCACTCCTGTTCCCTCTATCAAGCAAAGTTGGCATGCTGGTTAGTTTTACATCAACTTGACACAAGGTAGAGTCATCAGAGAGGAGGAAGCAGAAATACAGAAAATGCTTCCATAAGATCCAGCTGTAGGTAAGCCTGTGGGGAGGCTTGATAGGGGAGAGCCCAGCTAAATGTGGGTGGTGCCTGCCCTGGGCTGGTGGTCCTGAGTTCTATAAGAAAGCAGGCTGAGCAACGCCACGGGGAGCAAGCCAGTAAGGATCACTCCTTCATGACCTCTGCCTCTAGGTTTCTGCCCACTTGAGGTTCCTCCACAACTTCCTTTGATGAACTGTTCTATGGAAGCCTAGGCTGAATAAACCCTTTCCTCCCCAAGTCCCTTTAGTCATGGTGTCTTGTCAAAGCAATAGAAACCCTAAGTAGGAAAATTGAGAACTGCTGCAGAAAAGCTACCTTTAGGTAAGAGGACACACATGGGCTTTTCTCATTACAATACTTAAACTCAAGGCCAGATGTCATGTATCAAACAATCACCTTGCTCTAAAGGCTGAAGAAGCACTTCTGAGACCCCAGAAATCAATGCAGTGGCAAGGTCCCTTTTATGTCACATAAGCCAGGTCAGGAAGTACTGATGAATAAGGACAAGAAAAACACAACGAAGCCACCTGTTATGTTTAGGTATGTGAGTGTGTGTGTGAGTGTATATGATTGCACATACGACTGTGTGTGAATGTGTGTATGTGTGTGAGTACATGTGTGTTGTGTGTGTGAATGTGTATATGTGTGAGTACATGTGAGTTGTGTGTGTGAATGTGTGTATGTGTGAGTACATGTGTGTTGTGTGTGTGTG